>NW_017674608.1:28120-91113 GCF_001879085.1 Nicotiana attenuata
TGAACGGTTGATACTTACTCCCTAAGGAACGGGAAGTAGCTCTGTCTGCATCTGTGAATATTTTTCTTGTCTTTTTTATGATTTCCCGAGCATGGGGAGTGAGTTTTATCATCTTCTTCTTCCCTCCCCGGGACGGTTCTCCTTTTCCCGGCTGTTTTGAGCCTTTTCCTTGTTGTCTCACCATTGTCTGCAAACATCATTTAATGTATTTGTTAGTATCAATCAAGGTAGTTCAAGTTATTACAGCAGAACAAGTTGCAGAACAGAGACACAGTGTTGCATACAGTTGTAGAAATTGCCCAGTGCGGACCGCACAAAATGGTAGTGCGGCCGCACAAGGACCACCGCGGACCGTAGAGAATTGACCGCGGTCCACACAAGTGGGGGAGGGGGGGCTCCAAAACATAGCCTCTGAATCTCATCAGTGAGGTCCGCATAAAAGCAACTGCGGCCGCACTGGGGCACCGCGGTCCGCACTGAATTGACCGCGGTCCGCACAGGATGCCCAGATTTGGCACTAAACTAGGGTTTCTAAATTTTTCTTTTAAGTCCAAATTTTTTTTACCGAATTAGGGTCCCTAAATGTTTTCCTAGTCCATTATACTCACTAAGTCCACACGAATCATCACTTAAACTAACTTAACCTAAAAACCGAACTAATTACGGGAAGAAGAAGAACTATAATATAAGAAAAATGAAAATGAAATTATACAATTAAAAAAAGAAGAATTGAGTGAAATGTTACTCATATAGAGATGAAGTGCAACTAATCAATGTCAAGCAAGAATTACGATCAAGAAGCAAGGGATGAACAGTAAATAATAGGTCTGAGGTTCGAGTTTGCGAAAAGGGTAAAAGGAGGCCCTCAGGGTCTATTTATAGAGAAACCCCTGGGGCCCATGCTCACCTACCAGTGCGGACCGCACAAAATGGGCCGCGGTCCGCACTGGGCTATTTTATTCCAGCTTAACTCAGTAACCCACCGCGGTCCGTACAAAATGGACCGCGACAGCGGTGGTCCACCGCGGACCGCACCAAATCAACCGCGGTCGCGGTGGCAAACTTCAGAGCAATTTTTGTCACCCTTTACCAGTGCGGACCGCACAAAATGGTAGTTCGTCCGCACTGGAAACTTTAGAGACCTGTGCAATTTTTCAATTATGTCCTGCACTGCATCAACTCAATCCTATAACATCTCACAACCAGTTAGCTCAAAAATCAATCCTACACTATAAAGAAAATCAAAGAAAACGAAAAGGAAAACACATGGGTTGCCTCCCAAGAAGCGCCTAATTTAACGTCTCGGCACGACGCATGTTACCATCCAATCATTTGAAATGAACAACAGCCACCACATGGCTATCATCAAACATCCCAAGATAATGCTTGACACGGTGCCCATTCACTCTAAAGACTTCACCATTTTTGTTTTTCAAATCAAGAGCACCAAAGGGGGTCACCAACATAACTTCAAACGGTCCACTCCATTTTGATTTAAGCTTTCCCGGAAACAGACATAACCGGAAATTGAACAAGAGAACCAAATCACCAATTTTGAACTCCTTTCCACGAGCATATTTATCATGAAGGTATTTCATCTTGTCCTTATACAAGGACGAACTAGAGTAGGCATGGAACCGGAATTCATCAAGTTCATTGAGTTGCTCCACCCGAAGATTAGCAGCTACATCCCAATCAAGATTCAACTTCTTCAAGGCCCACATGGCCTTATGCTCCAACTCCACTGGTAAATGACATGCTTTCCCAAACACCAACCGGTACGGTGACATACCAATCGGGGTCTTGTAAGCAGTCCGGTAAGCCCATAGAGCATCATCTAACTTTTTAGACCAATCGGTCCTATTGGCATTGACAGTTTTGGACAAAATGCTTTTGATCTCCGTGCTAGACACTTCAACCTGGCCACTTGCTTGAGGATGATAAGGCGTAGACTTTTTGTGGTTGACACCATACTTGGAAAGCAAGGCATCAAAAGCTCTATTACAAAAATGCGATCCTCCATCACTAATAATTGCCCAAGGTGTACCAAACCTTGTGAAAATGCTCTTCTTCAGAAATGCCACCACACTCCTAGCTTCATTATTGGGCAAGGCCATGGCCTCAACCCATTTTGACACATAATCAACCGCTACAAGAATGTATGTGTTTCCACACGAGCTTACAAAAGGGCCCATAAAATCGATACCTCATACATCAAAGACATCAACTTCAAGAATGGTGTTTAGAGGCATCTCATCTTTCTTGGAAATCCCACCCGCTCGTTGACATTGATCACATATTTTTACTAGATCACTTGCATCTTTGAACAAGGTTGGCCAATAAAAACCACAACTCAGAACTTTCAAAGCCGTCCTCGCCCCTCCATGATGGCCACCATAGGGGGAGGAATGATAAGCCTCTAGGATGCTAAATTGCTCCTCCTCAGGTACACACCTCCGGATCACTCCGTTGGTGCAAATCTTGAACAAGTATGGCTCGTCCCAATAGAAGTCCAGACTATCCCGTTTGAGCTTCTTCCTTTGGTTAGAAGAGAGCTCACACGGGATGATGCCAGTCACAAGGAAATTAGCAATGTCCGCAAACCATGGCATATCACACATTGACACAGAAAGTAGTTGCTCATCGGGGAATGTATCATTGATCTCTAGGCCATCACCCGGCCTTCCTTCCTCCTCCAAGCGGGACAAATGATCCGCCACTTGGTTCTCACTACCTTTTCGGTCCACTATCTCCAAATCAAACTCTTGAAGAAGTAACACCCATCGCATCAACCTTGCCTTGGAGTCTTTCTTTGTCATCAAATACCTAAGGGCGGCATGGTCGGTGTGCACTATGACTTTGGCTCCCATGAGATATGGCCGAAATTTTTCCATGGCGAACACAATAGCCAACAATTCCTTCTCCGTCACCGTGTAGTTCCTTTGAGCTTCATTCATAGTCTTGCTTGCATAGTACACGGGATGAAACATTTTGTTCACTCTTTGACCCAACACTGCCCCAACCGCAACATCACTTGCATCGCACATGAGCTCGAAAGGCAAGCTCCAATTGGGTGCGGTAATGATCGGGGTGGTGGTCAACTTATGCTTAAGAAGTTCAAAGGCCTCCATGCATTTCTCATCAAACACAAACTTAGCATCTTTCTCTAGCAACTTGCAAAGAGGATTCACTACCTTCGAAAAATCCTTGATAAACCGCCGGTAGAACCCCGCATGCCCAAGAAAACTCCTCACCCCTTTGACAGAAGTGGGGGGAGGAAGCCTTGAAATTACCTCTATCTTGGCTTTGTCTACTTCAATCCCATGCTTTGAAATTTTGTGGCCCAACACTATGCCCTCTTCAACCATGAAGTGGCATTTTTCCCAATTAAGAACAAGATTTGTGTCTTCACATCGGGCCAAGACTCTATCCAAATTTCCCAAACACTCTTCAAATGAATCACCAACCACACTAAAATCATCCATAAAGACCTCCAAAATGTCTTCCACCATGTCGGTGAAAATAGCCATCATGCATCGTTGGAAGGTCGCCGGAGCATTGCACAACCCGAACGACATCCGAGAGAAAGCAAATGTACCATATGGGCAGGTGAATGTGGTCTTCTCTTGGTCCTCCGGAGCAATTAAGATTTGATTATAACCCGAATATCCATCCAAAAAGCAATAAAAGGCTCGCCCCGCAAGGCGATCAAGCATTTGGTCAAGGAATGGCAACGGGAAATGATCCTTGCGGGTCACTTTATTTAGCTTCCGGTAGTCCATGCAAACCCTCCACCCGGTAATTGTCCGAGTGGGAATAAGTTCATTGTTGTCATTTGTCACCACAGTCATCCCACCCTTCTTCGGCACACATTGCACCGGAGAAGTCCATGAGCTATCGGAGATTGGATACACCACACCTGCATCTAGCCACTTGATCACTTCTTTCTTCACCACTTCTTGCATTGCCTCATTGAGCCTCCTTTGATGTTCCAAGGAGGGCCTTGCATCATCCTCCAAAATAATCTTGTGCATGCAAAATGCGGGGCTTATTCCCCGAATATCGGCAAGAGTCCATCCAATTGCTCTTTTTCGCCTTTGAAGCACCTCCAAAGTGGCCTCAACCTGCATGTTAGTAAGGCAAGAAGAAAGAATAACTGGTAAAGTTGAATTAGAGCCCAAGAATTCATACCTGAGGTGTGGAGGAAGTGGCTTCAACTCCAACACCGGTGGCTCCTCAATTGATGGTTTGGTTGGTGAAGTTTTCCGATTTTCAAGATCCAAAGACAATTTTCTTGGCTCATATGAATAAGAGCCCATACCATGTAAGGCATTGACATACTCCACTCTGCTTGCATCATCATTAACATCAAGATCTAATAGCACAACCTCAAGGGGATCCTCCATGTTAATCATAGAACTTGTGTCATCCACGATCGCAGCTGTGACAATGTCCACAAATGAGCACACCTCGGTGCAATTGGGTTGCTTCATGGATTTGCAAAAATGGAAGACGACCTTCTCATCACCCACTCTGAAAGTGAGTTCACCCGCTTCAACATCAACCAATGCCTTCCCCGTTGCAAGGAAAGGTCTCCCTAGAATAATTGGGACCTCATAGTCCACCTCACAATCCAAAATCACAAAGTCCGCTGGCAGGATAAATTTGTCCACCCGGACAAGAACATCATCAACTATACCTAAAGGTCGCTTCATTGATCTATCTGCCATCTGTAATCTCATGGAAGTTGGCCTTGGTGGCCCAATACCCAGGGTCTTGAAAACTGAGAAGGGCATTAAATTGATGCTTGCCCCAAGATCACATAAAGCTTTGGCAAAGTCTGCACTACCAATAGTGCAGGGGATAGTGAAAGCACCGGGATCCTCTAATTTCGGGGCCATTGAATGTACTATGGCACTAACTTGGTGGGTCATCTTGATAGTTTCACAGTCCATTGATCTTTTCTTTGTAACCAAATCCTTCATGAATTTAGCATAACCAGGCATTTGCTCCAAAGCCTCCACCAGAGGCACGTTGATGGATAAGCTCTTCATCATGTCGATGAACTTTTTGAATTGATTCTCACTTTTCTGCTTGGCTAGCCTCTGAGGATAGGGGGAGGTGGCCTAGGCAAAGGTGCCTTGGCTTTTGGCACAACCGGCTCCGGCATGTCAATTACGTGCTCCCTAGACGGGTTCACGGCCTCTTGAGTTTCCACCTCGGTTTCATTAATGTCAATCCTCACTTCATTGTTCACATTGTCATCAACCACATCTTCAACTACCAAAGGAACCACATCTTCTTGCAACTCAACATCATCATCAACAACTTGCTTTTGTTTCGAGGCATTCACATCACCGCCTCTCCCACTTCGTGTTGTAACCGCCATGACATGATTGTTCCCACCCTTTGGGTTCACTACCGTATCACTTGGTAGAGCACCCTTCGGGCGAGTATTCAATGATTGAGAGATTTGGCCTAATTGCACCTCCAAGTTTCTGATAGAGGTATTGTGGGAAGCCAACTGTGCATCCGAATCCGCATTCTTCTTCATCATCTGTTCGAACATCATTTCAATTCTACCCATATCATTACCCGAAGAACTAGGACCTTGAGAAGGGAAAGGGGGTGGATTGTTCGGTTGTTGGTACATTGGGGGCCTTTGAAAGCCTTGCCCCCGGTTTCCTTGGTTCCCATTGTTCCATCCACCTTGATTGTTATTGTTGCCCCAATTGTTGTTATTACCATTCCAATTCCCTTGGTTGCCTTGATTGTTGTTCTGATTGCCCCAGTTGTTGTTTTGATTATTGTTCCCCCAATTACCATTGTTTTGTTGTTGATTGCCCCAATTGCCCTGGGGTCGCCACTGTTGTTGGTTGGAAGAGTTGCCCCGTTGGCCTTGAAAATTGTTCACATATTGTACCTCTTCATTTTGCTCATCATAGCCATCATTTTGAAACCCATCACAATCATCATCAAATTGCTCAGAATTCCCTTGGTTTTGTTGCCTTCTTTGCCTTCTCTTGTTGGTAAGCATATTAACACCTTCCATAGCATTCACTTGGCGAGGGTTTTGGACTTGTTGCAACTGTGCCTTAGCCAATTGGTTCATAGTAGTTGTCAACTCCGCTATAGCTTGCCCATGGTCATGTAATTCCTTATGCAAATGAATAACCGTAGGGTCACCTTGAGGAACATTGGCTCTACTTTGCCATGCGGAGGATGTATCCGCCATCTCATCAAGAATCTCGCAAGCTTCGTCATAAGTCAACTTCATGAAATTACCCCCGGCCAATTGATTGACTATGCATTGATTTGTAGTATTGATGCCCCGATAGAAGGTTTGTTGAATCATCGCCTCGGTCATATCGTTGTTTGGGCATTCCTTCACCATTATTCTAAACCGCTCCCAAATCTCATGCAAAGGTTCCGTGGGTTCTTGCTTGAAAGCCAATATCTCATCTCGAAGTGCCGCCATGTGCCCGGGTGAGAAAAATTTAGCAATAAACTTATCCGCCAACTCATCCCAAGTTGTGATGGAATGGTTGGGGAGTCTCTCTAGCCAATCCAATGCCTTTCCCCGAAGTGAGAACGGGAAAAGTCTCAACCTAAGAGCATCTTCGGACACATTCGTCTGCTTGCTACCCCAACATGTATCCACGAACCCTTTTAGATGTTTGTAGGCATTTTGATCCGCAGCGCCCGTGAAATACCCACGCTGCTCAAGTAAGGTCAACATCACATTAGTTATCTGAAAATTGCCCGCCCGGATTCTGGGAGGGACAATAGCACTTGCATAGCCTTGGTTCGGTAGCACCCGAGGAACCGCTCTTGGAGGTGGCGGAGGAGGGTCTGGAACGTTGTCATTAGCATTGGCCTGGCGGCCTCGTCGTGGTCCGGGAGGTACAAGAGGCACCTCATCGTCTCCAATATCCTCAACCTCCTCCCCCGCAAGCACATTTCCAAGAGGGTCATTTGCATTTATAGCCATTTTGGTACCTGTAGTATCGACACACACAAATTAGTAACAAAGAAGGAAAGAAGAACAACACACAAAACTAACTAAATAGATAGCCAAAACCGTTCGCTCCCCAGCAACGGCGCCAAAAAGTGATCGCTGCCAACTCCGCACTACTAATAAGTAGCAAGAGAGGGTCGCAATAGATTTTACCCGATTTTGGGTCGGGATCGAATCCACAGAGAGCTAGGATTGGAATCGAGTATCTTCTAGTTTAGGATTACGTGTGTGTTCTTAATTGGTCTTCTATTCATTTTTGATTTTTCTTTATATTCTACTATGACCAAACTACAAGTTATAATTGCAACTAAATTAGACTAAGAGTAAATTGCTAAAAGTTGTATCTAATGGTTTAAAAGGCAGGTAGTGACTTTCACCTAGGTGGCTAATTGACGGGTAAATGCATCTAAGGCAAGATTGACATGACTGGGGAAATATGTTATAACCGTTGCTCGATACTACCCACTCTACACCTCCCGGTAGAAAGAGTGGTTTTGCCCAATTTACTCTCTCGAGACCAATTAGGTATGCATATTTGCCCAAGCAACTAGGGTTCAAGTCGGGTAATTACTCTCTCGAGGTTTAACCCTTTAATTGGGACTATCAAACATCTTGAGTCCATCCCAATTCCTTGTTGAGTCAATTTTGGAGACTTAGGCTCTCTTTCTCAAGAAGAGCCTAAGTCAACTTAGCACAAACTAGTGTTTGCAACCACTAATTCATATATTCAACCATAAAATTGACCCAAATAACAAACACCCATAATCAATGTAACCTTAAATCACAACACCCATCAATTACCCACACTAGGGTTGAGCCACAACCCTAGCTAATGGGTCTAGCTACTCATGCTTGAAGATAAAATCAGAGATATAGATGAAGAGAAAGACATATTAATTAATTACTAAAGTAAATACAAAGTTTCAATGATTAAAACTACGTAAAAGTGCCCAAAATGGCTAAGAAATATCTTCTCACGAGCGCAGCTACAGTATTTCTGATATTTGATACTCATAAAATGGAAAAAGAATCTATTTATACTAAGCTGGAAAAACTGGACAAAAATGCCCCTGCGGGGTCAATGCGGACCGCACAAAATGGTGTGCGGCCGTACTAGGCTCTTGACTATGAAAAATCAACTCTCTGAACCCAGGCTCCACGGACCGCACAGAATGGATTGCGGCCGCGGAGGCATGTAACGCTGTCCGCACAAACACGATCGCGGACCGCACAGGCTTGAACCTTGGCACTTGACATCTCTCTGTAGTTTGCTTCCGCGGACCGCATAAAATGGTAGTGCAGCCGCGGTGTCTTTAGTGCGAGCCGCACAATATGTACTGCGGCCGCACTGCTTTGATGCCTTCTAATCCAGGTCTCTGAATCTCCCTAGTGCGGACCGCACAAAGTGTAGTGCGGCCTCACTAGGCATGTTTGTCCTGAGTTGTCTTGTCTTTGGTACTTGTGCAGGTTTCACTCTATTTGAGCCGATCTTTGACATCTCGTCACTTTGTTGATCAAACCTGCAATCAAGCACAACTTATGATCCTTTTGGGACTATTTTGTACGAATTTATAATCAAAGAGTAAGCAAGAAGGAGCATGAAACATGTCAAAATCCCTAGTTATCAACTTCCCACCAAGAGAGAGAGAGTGAGGAGGTTCATTGAAGGACTCATTCAGCCTATTCGACTTCAGATGGCCAAAGAGACGGGGAGTGAGATTTCCTTTAAGGATGCGGCCAATGTGGTCAGGAGGGTTGAGATGGTTTTATCACAGGGGGGTGGTCAGGGGTCTGATAAGAGGCCTCGTCATTCGGGCAGGTTCAGTGGTGCCTCATCTGGAGGCAGAGATTCTTTTGGTAGAAGCCATCCTCCTAGGCCTTTTCAGTCAGCACTTCAGGTTTCTCACGGTGCTTCAAGTAGCCATGGTTCTCATATGCAGTATTCTGATCAGCAGTCATATCAGTGCACCGCCGCTCTAGAGTTTTCGGGGTGGTCATTCAGGTCGTCACGGTCAGTAGTCCCAGCAGTCGAGGGCTTGTTATACTTGTGGCAATACGGGTCATATTGCTAGATTTTTCCCTCGAGCATTGAGCAGCTCTCAGCATCAGGGTTCCCGTGCCATGGTTCAGGCACCGAGTGTTCCACAGCCTGCTCAGCCAGCTAGATGTGGAGGTAGAGGTGATAGAGGTGGAGGTAGAGGTATTAGATGTGGAGGTAGAGGTATTAGAGGTGGAGGTCAGGCCGCTAGAGGTGGAGGCCGGCTAGCAGGAGGCCGTCCCAGAGATGTGATTCAGAGTGGCGGTGCCCAGCCCCGACATTATGCTCTTCTAGCCAGGCCTGAGGCTGGGGCTATCGATGCAGTTATCACAGGTACTATTCCGATTTGTAGTAGAGATGCTTCAGTTCTATTTGATCCGGGATCTACATACTCCTATGTGTCTACACCGGTGGGTGATTCTATTGTGGTAGATCGTGTCCATCGTTCCTGTATAGTTGTGATTGGGGATCTTGAAACTCGTGTAGATTTGTTACTTTTGGACATGGTTGATTTGATGTCATATTGGGAATGGACTGGTTATCCCCTTGCCACGCTACCTTGACTGTAATGCCAAGACTGTGACCTTAGACTTGCCGGGGTTGCCTCTTTTAGAGTGGAGAGGGACTCCTGGTCATTCTACCCATAGTGTTATCTCATATATGAAGGCTTGGCGTATGGTCGAGAATGGGGTGTTTGGCCTATTTGGCATATGTTCGTGATTCTAGTGCTGAGGTTCCTTCTATGGATTCTATGCCTGTTTTTCGTGAGTTTCCTGAGGTTTTCCTTCAGACCTACCGGGTATGCCACCTGACAGGGATATTGGCTTCTGCATTGATTTAGCTCCGGGCACTTAGCCCATTTCAATTCCGCCATATCGTATGGCCCCGCCTGAGTGGAAAGAATTGAAGGAGCAATTGCAAGACTTGCTTGATAAGGGCTTTATTAGGCCTAGTGTCTCGTCTTGGGGTGCGCCGGTGTTGTTTGTTAAGAAGAAGAACGGATCGATGAGAATGTGTATAGATTACCGGCAGTTGAACAAGGTTACAATCAAGAATAAATATCCATTGCCGAGGATTGATAATTTGTTTGATAAGGAACGAGAAAACAAGGTCTGCGAAAGCTAGGCAGCTACCTCGATATCTCCAACGGTCAGCTACGAGAACTATCAACACCCTCCGTGTCCAGAAAGTCCTGGATCTGCATACGAAGTGCAGGGTGTAGCATAAGTACAACCAACTTAGTAAGTAAAAATAATAAATAAGGAAATGAATGATAGTGACGAGCTACACAATTATAATTCATTTTCGGTAGTCTCAGCAAGGAAAAATAGACATGCTTCTCAAATCCAGAAAAAATCAAGTCAAATCAATCGTTTATGCTAAGTTCAAGTAAAATCGGATAAAATATCTTCCAGAAATTTTCAAAATAGTGATATAAGGCAACTATGTGCAACAACAATGAAATTATATACAGACTCTCAAGGCAACAATCACTCAGCCCTCCCACTCACTTCAATCTCATAATCACGCATTCCTCACGATCACTTGGCACTCGGCACTCGGCACTCGCACTCAGTTGGTACCTGGGCTCATTGGGGTATGTACAGACTCCGGAGGTGCTCCTACAGCCCAAGAGCTATATCAAGCCAATCATTGCATAAATCAACATAAATCAATGGAACATGTTGCAGCGTACAGCCCGATCCCATAAATATCCTCATAATCAAGCCCTCAGCCTCACTCAGTCATCAATCTCTCCAGTCTCTTGGGCTCTCAGAAAATCAGGAAAATCAACCCAAACAGCAATAACATGATGTATCAATAAGAATAACAGAGACTGAGATATGATATGCGAGTAAAAAATGAGACTGAGTACAAATAGCATTTAGCAGGTAATTCAACGGGTATCACGGCCTCTGTGGGTCTCAACAGTACCAACACGTAGCCTAAACATGATTTCTAACATGAATTACAGTCAAATTTCTATGACACATAGAGAGCATATAACTAACAGCAAGTTATTCAACTTTCCAATTTCATGGAACGGACCAAGGGACAATTCCCACGGTGCACGCCCACACATCCATCACCTAGCATATGCGTGTCACACCCCAAACCTGGGGCGAGACCGGTACACGATGCCTCACCTATCCTTGTGTACCAACTTGCGACTAAGGAACTCTGAACATGTGATGTCATACTTTGGCCATGGGCCACATTGCAAGACAACATCTGACTAAATATCAATATAAAGCTGGGCCGACAAGGCCCTCATATTTATTGCAACTGACAAACCAACCAAATATACTTACAAGGCCTACAAGCCCAACATATTGCACAAACTGACAGGATATGTCAAGAAGCCTCTGCTGATGGATCTGATGTGATCGGAACAGCTGCTCGACCTACTCATAACATATATACATATATACAAAAGATGTACATAAAGCTCTAGACCCGGCACTCCAAAAGGCATGGAGCTTACCATTCTAGTTGAACTCGGACAACACTTAATGAGGAGGTCTACCTACCTATTTGTTTGAACCTGCACGCATGAAATGCAACGCCCCCAGAAAAGCGCGGCGCAGCAGTGTAAAATTGTGCCTGACTCAAAAATATGAAGCTGCAGATAAAATGCACTACCGCGCCGCATGGTGCGGCACAGCCTGCGGCACGGCTGTTCAATTTTTACAGAGCTAAGTCCTAGTTCTCGCAGGAATGGGTTTTTTTCATCTGGGTCCGACCCTACTTGGTATAAATACATGTAAAAATGCTATTTTGAGAGGTTGGACATACTGTTGACATATCTTAGACCTAGGGAGGCTATTGTGGAGAGGAAACACTACTTTAGGGTTAGACAACACCCTTGGAGGCAAGAACACGCTAGGAGCAAGGCGGGGAATTCTTCTACGAGTTTTTCCTTCCTCTTCCTATTTTTCATTGTTGGTTATGACTTTTAGTATTGTAGTTTTACATGCTATTATGAATAGCTAATTTGTTATCTAGGGTTTTGATGGAACATTTTGTAGGATAAATTCTTGTTATTTTTATATAATGGAGCCGTAGTATTTTCTCTATTTGTTCAACTACGTGTTTGTTGTAGTTAATTGACAGGATCCTCAATTAGCTGTTCCTATTTAGTGTGCATAACTCAGAGAGTGCATACTTAGGTAGTTGTTGAACAACACCACTCCCAAAGTATAAGAGGGATCTATAACTTCGGGTTTAAAGGCGGGATTAGGGATAACGAAGCCTTGGGTGCAATCTAAAGTGAGCTGTAATAAACAAAGCCAGCTAGCCAAACTCGGGAGAGTATATCTAGTAAATTGTGGTAATTACTCGGGAGAGACTTACGACAGTCAGAGCGCTCATGATCGGTAGAGAATACTTAGGCGAATTTATAGAAAACGTAGCGGGAAGGATTCCGACAATTAGGAAAATCATAAATCTAGACCACCTTAATCTTGACTCTAATCATTATCCTTGTTAATTGATAGTTTTACGGTTTTCTAGATTTGTTAGTTAAGTAGATAAAAATAAATCTTATAATCTTTATAATTAGAAAATTGTTTGGACTTGTGTTTCTTAGCGATATTGAACAACTATAGCTAAGCCTTAGTTCTCTATGGGATTCGACTCCGGACTTGTATACCGGATTATATTTGCAGCGACCGCTTATCCTTTTTAGGACTAGAGTTGGGCGTGATCAAATTTTGGCGCCGTTGCCGGGGATCAAATTTTGGCGCCGTTGCCGGGGATCAAATTTTGGCGCCGTTGCCGGGGAACTAACGGTGTAGTTGTAGGTGTACATATTGCTAGGTTTCAAGTTTGAACTTTTATTTTATTATTTAATTTTTTTAATAGTTTTATTTGTTTATTTGAGAAATATGGCATTATGGAGTTATGAGAATTTTGATGTTGGTAATTCTACTTTTGATCCTCCTTGTGCATATTGAGAAGGAAACCACCTAGGGCAAAATTATCAAAATATTCCTGAGAGCGAGTTTTGTGCACCAACTCAATCTTATGTGTGGAATGTGTGTGATATGTGTGGTGGTCAAGATGATCACTTTCACGGTTGTGCTTATATTTCTTACCTTCGCCCAACCCCTTACTTTGATGGTTCTTCTTTTTCTGGTGAAGTTAATAGGAACAAAGAACCTAGGGAAGCTGACCTAAAGAAGCTCGAAGATATGTTAAAGTGCATTTTGGAACAACAGAGTAAATTACTACTGCGGATAGAAAGGCAGGAGGAAACTATTCACAACTTGAAAGTTCACATGAGTCAACTGGTTGAAGTTTTTAATGCTCAACAAGCCAATATTGTGAATAGTATCCAAGAAGAGCGTGAATTAGATACAAAAACTGATGAGCTAGAGGAGGAGGCTAGAGTAGAACACCAAAAATCAATCACACTAGATTTTGAGGATGTCGATGTTGTAGAAGAGATACTAGAGTCAACCAAGGATATTGAGGATACATATTTAGTTAACTCTATTGTCATTAGTGTTGAGAATGTAGATAGTCCCAATGTTCATGTAATTGAGCGCATGGGTCCTCACTCCAAGCATTTTTCCACATTGTGTTTAGATGATGATATGGAAATAGAGTCGTCCGAGCCATTTGAGGAGTCAAGGAATGAGGAACAAAGTGCTTATATTTTGGAATTCTTCTTGCCAGAAAGTCGGGATTACACACCTCATATAAAGGTCAAGAAGTGCAGAATACTACATTATTTTATTCGGCCAGTCAGATTCGTTCCACCACCCCAGGAGCATGATCATAGAGCACAATCAAAACTTGGGGTCCGATTCATAAGTTCAAAGTGGAGGCAGAAAGTGATTCACGTCGTGGCGCGACGTTAAATCAAGCGCTTGTTGGGAGGCAACCCAGCTTTATTGCTTTCTTTTATTTATTTTTTTTTTAAATTGTATTATTTTTGTAGTGTCAATTTTTTTATTTTCTAGGAGCATGGAAAGCAAAGATATTGGAAGAATGCAACAGCAAACCAAATGGTTGGAACTAAGTGTGAGGTACCCGCACGAAGGACCAGGCTGGGGAGAAGTCTGAGTACCCAATTAGCTGTAGTGCTTCGGCCTTTGGCCTACCAGGGAGCTTCTTTTACCCTCTTGTATGTATGGGTGTGCATTGGGGACAATTCACAATTTTAAGTGTGGGGTGAGGAGATTGTCTGGGTGACTTTTCATGCTACTTTAGCTGTGTTCATTTAATTAAATAATTTTTTGTTAAAAGAGTGGACTTTTCCTGATGACGGATCTTCTAGACTGTTTTCTTGAGGGAAGTAAGTCTAAAGAAAATACCAAAAAGATTTTTTATTTTGTTAGGTAGTGTAGCAATTACCCCTTGGTTTTTCTTTAAACCACGGTTCTTTTCCAAGGGTTTTATTTGAACCGGGTGTAGTTAGTTTTTTTTAAGGAATAAGAGCCATTGTGTTGTGCTTTGAATTGAAGCAATATCGGTTGACTTGGTTATGCCTTGAGAACAGTGAGTACTTTGGTTGTGACGCTTAGGCTCAGATTTTGACTCTTGTAAAAGTACCTTAAATTGTATGATTTTAACTTTGCTTAACTGCTTTGACTAGAGTGTCTTGATGAATCCAATCCTGAGTGAGTTATGTGCCATGTGTGTGTAAGGATTAGGTGTTATTCTGTGCAGTGCATTTGATGCCTAGAACTTGCCCCGTGTGTTTGGAAAGCGAAATAGTAGTGTTGTTCAGTCTTGGAAGTGATATAGGCGTTTCCTTGTTGAGCTAGATATGTATATTTTACCCGCCTAATTGTTATGTATCGTAGCTAACCCCTTTGAGCCTGTAATCTTGTTTCTTTGGCAACCACATTACAAGCCATACCCATTTGTTTGAATTAATCATCTATTTGAACCTTTTAACCTCTCATGAGCACTTGAATTGTTATGAACTGTGTAAAAGTTAAAGTGTGGGGTGGTTGGTTTGGCTTTTGAGTGGAACTAATAAAATCAGGAGAAAGGTGCACTGTTTTGAACAAGTAAGAGCCACTTGAATTGAAAAAAAAAATATAGTTGTATTGCTGTGAAAAAAAAAGTATTTCTTTAATAAGTGTGACTCTTGGTGTAATTGTGCTTAAAGAAGTGGGGGGCTAATATATATTGATGTGAAGGTGGAGTTATGGTTTGACATAAGTATGGGGTTTTAAATGTTAAAGTGTATGTATTAAAGTGCTTAGAGAGGTGTAGTCACTCTTATATCTAAATGTATCCTACCCGTACCGCAGCCTACATTACAACCAAATAAAGTATTACTTGATCCTAGACTGAATGAGCTCGATTAGTAGAGTAGTACACTACGGGCAAGCCTATGGTGCATCTTTGTGGCATATGAATGTTATTTCTGAGAGTGATTGAATTCTTTCTATCTTGAGTTCCTAAGTGTTCTTAAATTTTACTGTGTGGAGCTACTCTCTTTTGTTATGTGAGGGCACTTGATTCATGAAGGAAATGCAATTTCAGTGACCTCTATGTTAGAGTAAGTGGGTGAGTTGCGAATAATGCATGGTACTTGTGAGTCAAATCTTGAGGTGAAGATGTTACACTCTTGTGCTTAGTCTATTTTAAATATTCTTGGTATGATGAGTTAGGAGAATTGTTTAAAAAGGTCGTGTCTATATAAAGTGTAGTTTGATTGCTCGAGGACGAGCAATGGTTTAAGTGTGGGGTGTTAATGATAGGCGATAATTGCATATTTTAGTCGCTTATTACACTCTAATTTACTCAAATTTAATTGAGTTTGAGCTCAGATGATAGTAAATTGCACTTAGTACGTGTTTTATGCCTTGCAGGAAGTGATCCTGAGCTCAAAAGCTAATTTGGAGCTAAATTGATCAATTTGGAGCTTTGAAGTCTGAGTAAAAGCCCAATACATTAAGCCGGGATCGTGTCTGGAGGTCGTCTACCAAATCTGGATGTTAAAAGAGGATGAAATAAGTTCACTCTGAGAAAATTGCACTGCTGCGCCGCATGGGGCGCCGCAAGGCGCGGCGCAGCAGTGTAAAATTGTGCCTGACTCGAAAATATGAAGCTGCAGATAAAATGCACTACCGCGCCGTATGGTGCGGCGCAGCCTGTGGCGCGGCTGTTCAATTTTTACATAGCAAAGTCCTAGTTCGTGCAGGAATGGGTTTGTTTCATCTGGGCCCGACCCTACTTGGTATAAATAGATGTAAAAACGCTATTTTGAGAGGTTGGACATACTATTGACATATCTTAGACCTAGGGAGGCTATTCTGGAGAGGAGACACCACTTTTGGGTTAGACAATATCCTTGGAGGCAAGAACACGCTAGGAGCAAGGCGGGGAATCCTTCTACGAGTTTTTCCTTCCTCTTCCTATTTTTCATTGTTGGTTATGACTTTTAGTATTGTAGTTTTACATGCTATTATGAAAAGCTAATTTGTTATCTAGGGTTTTGATGGAACCTTTTATAGGATAAATTCTTGTTATTTTTATATAATTGAGCCGTAGTATTTTCTCTATTTGTTCAACTATGTGTTTGTTGTAGTTAATTGACAGGATCCTCAATTAGTTGTGCCTATTTAGTGTGCATAACTCGGGAGAGAGTGCATATTTAGGTAGTTGTTGAACAACACCACTCCCAAAGTATAAGAGGGATCTATAACTGCGGGTTTAAATGCGGGATTAGGGATAACGAAGCCTTGGGTACAATCTAAAGTGAGCTGTAATAAACAAAGCCAACTAGCGTAAATCGGGAGAGTGCGTCTAGTAAATTGTGGTAATTACTCGCCAGAGATTTACAACAGTCAGAGCGCTCATGATCGGTAGAGAATACTTAGGCGAATTTATGGAAAACGTAGCAGGAAGGATTCCGACAATTGGGGAAATCATAACTCTAGACCTCCTTAATCTTGACTCCAATCATTATCCTTGTTAATTGATAGTTTTACGGTTTTCTAGATGTGTTAGTTAAGTAGATAAAAGAAATATTATAATCTTTATAATTAGAAAATTGTTTGGACTTGTGTTTCTTAGCGATATTGAACAACTATAGCTAAGCCTTAGTTCTCTGTGGGATTCGACTCCAGACTTGTAAACCGGATTATATTTGCAGCGACCACTTAGTCCTTTTTATAAGGCATAGTTGGGCAAGATCATAGACTGATGCTCTTATCATTTTCATAACTTATAGCTCTTGTGATGTAACGACCCGACTTATTGTTTTAAGAATTAACGATGTAACGACCCGACCGGTCATTTTGAGCCTTTGCACTTTGATCGCCGGTTCCCGGGCATGACTTGCCCCGTGTTATGTATTATGACTAATGTAGATCGTTGGTTTTGGTTTTTAGGAAAATGTGGAATGAATTTGAAAGAACAGTTTCAACTGAAAGCTTCGAATTTGAAAGGTTTGACCAAGAGATCACTTATTTGTATACGAGCTCGGATCGGAGTTTTTATGATTCGGTTAGCTTCGCAGGGTGCCTTATGACTTAGGAGCGTGATCGGAATTGGTTTTGGAGGTCCGGTGTAGAATTAGGCTTGAATTGGCGAAGTTAGTATTTTGCGAATTCCGGTTGATAGGTGAGATTTTGATCCGAGGGTCGGAATGGAATTTCGAGAGTTGCTATAGCTTCGATATGTGATTTGTGATGTGTGTGCAAAATTTCAGGTCATTCGGACGTCGTTTGGTTGCGTTTTTGATCGAATGCGTGTTTCGGAAGTTTTGGAAGAACTTAGGCTTGAATCCGATGAAATTCGATGGTTTTGGTGTTGTTTGAGGTGTTTTGATGATTGGAGCAAGTTTGAACGATGTTTTACGATAGGTTGGCACTGTTGGTTGAGGTCTCGGGGGCCTCGGGGTGATTTCGGATGGTTAGACGGGAACTTTTGGACTTGGAAATGTAGCAGAAAATGCAGCAGTCAGTGCAGCAGGTTTTAGGCCTTCGCGAAAGCGAGTGGGCCAACGCGTTTGCGTAGAAGGATTTGGGGCTCTGAGATTTTTGTTCTTCGCATTCGCAGCTGGGTGTCGCGTTCGCATAGGTTCGAGTTTTTCTTCATTGCGTTCACGGGCTGTGCTTTGCGTTCGCATAAGAGGAATTGAGGTCCCGCCTTTTTTGTTCTTCGCGTTCGCGGTATCAGGACCGCGTTCGCGTAGTTGAATCAGGTAAAGCATCGCGTTCGCGTTTAAGGACCGCGTTCGCATAGGGTAATTTGGTCTGAGGCAAAGTTTGTTCATCGCGAACACGAGTGGGCCCTCGCGTTCGCATAGAGTTAAAAGTCACTGGGAAGAATGGTTTTTAATGACATTTCCTCTGCGAGCCAGGTCACATTTTCCTCCATTGTTGAGCACGTTGAGAGCTTTTTGGGAGAAATTGAAGAGGCTTTCGACTGGGATTGATTGGAGGTGAGTTCTATGATCTTAAAACACGATTATTATGTGAAATTAACCTTCAAATTTACGAAAATTAAGCCTGAAATTGAAGAACTAGGGCTTGAGATTTTGAAATTTGATTTGGGGATTTTATGGGTCATTTGAACTCGGATTTGGGAGTTCTTTATATGTATAGACTTGTGGCGAGATAAGGAACCCGTTGATGTGAAAATTTCTGAGTTTCGAGAAGTGGGCCCGGGGCTCGGGTTTTGCTAATTTCGAGATTCTTGATATTTTTCGATTCTTTTCGATTGGGTATTGTTCCCTTAGCATATTTGATGTGTTCGCTCTGATTTTGGATATATTCGACGTGCGTGGAGGCTGATTTGAGGGGAAAAGGCGTCGCAAGCTAGAGATTTCGTCGGTTCGAGGTGAGTAAGGATTGTAAATGATATCCTGAGGGTTTGAAACCCCGGATTGCACATCGCAGTGTTATATTGAGGTGACTTGCACGCCGGATAGCGAGCGTGGGGTAGAGCACCGTTGGGGATTGTGACTTGGTCCGTCCCGATTGATGATTTTACCGTGTATTTGACTGAAATTTACTTGTTATCATAGTGATTGGGCTGAT
Source organism: Nicotiana attenuata (assembly GCF_001879085.1). Classification (NCBI taxonomy): domain Eukaryota; kingdom Viridiplantae; phylum Streptophyta; class Magnoliopsida; order Solanales; family Solanaceae; genus Nicotiana; species Nicotiana attenuata. The sequence continues at coordinate 47,187 of NW_017674608.1, forward strand.
TGCCATATTTGGGCTTCGTGCCAACTATTTGAATCCTTCGGAGATTATTATCACTGTTTCCTCACTGTTTTGACTTATTACTTGAACTCAGTGATACTGTTTCTCCGCTATTTATAACTCAGCCACTTTTACCCAGATTTTAGTCTTAAATAATATTTTATATGATAATTTGGGCTGAGTACTACTGTTTTACTAATGCCCGAGGGGCTTGTGATGATATTCTGACTAAGTGTGGCCGAGGGCCAGATGTGAGGATACACTGAGTGTGGCCGAGGGGCCAGATGTGAGGATACACTGAGTGATATGAGGCTGAGGGCCTGGATGTGAGGGTTTATATTATGGATCGGGCTGCGCGCCGCAGTAATACTTATATGGATCGGGCTGCACGCCACAGCAGTATATTATATGGATCGGGCTGCACGCCGCAGCAATATATATATTGGATCGGACTGCACGCTGCAGTGATATAGCGCTTGGGCTGTAGGAGCCCCTCCGTAGTCTGCACCCCCACAGTGAGCGCGGGTACCCATATGGACCGGGCTGCATGCCGCAGCGAGATACGGATCGGGCTGCACGCCGCAGCGATATGCGGGTCGAGCTGCACGCCACAGCGATATGCAGATCGGGCTGCACGCCGCAGCGATATGCGAATCGGGTTGCACGCTGCAGCAATATGCGAATCGGGCTGCACGCCGCAGTGATGTGCGGATCGGGCTGCACGCCGCAGCGATATATGGACCGGGCTCCACGCCGCAGCGGTTACTATATGATATTGTTCTGGGAGTAATCTGAGAGAGAGAGCCGAGGGGCTGAGAGTGTTCTGAGGGTGAGCCCGAGGGGCCGGTACTGCTTTGAGATATTGCCCGAGGGGCGAGCTTTTATGTGCTCATTTTTGCATACTTACTTGCCTTTACTTGTTATATTGTGATAGTTGTGCCCGAGGGGCGGATTTTTTTGTGCTTACTCGTACTAACTGTTTTGAAATCGTTTTCATAGCTGTTGAAAGGATCATTTTCAAAAGGGATTTGAACTGAGCCAAGATATTTCTAAAGATTTCACAGATTTCACTATTTTCTCAGAAAATTGTACCCGGCTTCTATATAGCATGTTGTTTGCTTTACGTGATTTCTTGCTGCTTAGTTATTATTTACCTTTATTACTCACTGAGTTGGAGTACTCACTTTACTCCCTGCACCTCGCGTGCAGTTGCAGGTATTTATTCACCCGGTAGCGGGTATTGGCTGTGTGGAGGCAGAGTTGTAGAGGTTTTAGCGAGGTGACTGCCAGCGTTCGCAGCACCACTGTCTTTCTATGTTATTCACTATTCCTGTTCAGTGTATTTCTAGACTTGTAAAGTGGAAATTACATTCTTATAGATGCTCGTGACTTGTGACACCCCGATTAGGGCGGTGTTGGGTTGTAATTTCGTTAATTAATATCATTAAATCATATTCGAACTGTTACCGAACTACATAAATGCTTAAAAGAGGTGTCATGTATTGGTCTTGTTGGCCTTGTCTTCACGAGAGGCGCCATCACAACCGGGTTTGGGAATTGGGTCGTGACAAAGTTGTTATCAGAGCCTAGGTTACTAGGTCTTACGAGTCATGAGCAGGTTTAGTAGAGTCTCGCTGATCGGTACGGAGACGTCTGTATTTATCCTTGAGAGGCTGCAGAACCTTTAGGAAAGCTTCATATTCTTGAATTCTTATCGTGCGTCTTTGATTCAGCTTGAAAAAAAACTCTTGAAATTCCTTCCACGTGTTTGTATGCGCGCATGAGAGCTCAGTATCAGATGTGCCTTGATGGCTTGTGGTTCCCCGATCAAGGGGCGAGATATGATCTCTGTGAGCTTGATGTTGGGCCAGTCTAGAGGACTTGAGGCCGGACCTTTGCCTATGGCTTGAGCACCGACGTGCTGATTATGTGAATAAGTGTTTTGAACTTATATGTTCGGTATTGTCCTTATTAGTGGAAGTGATGGCTGGGTAGCTATGTAAAGAATGTATTAGTACTGCAAGATGTATCTATGTGACTTGGAAGTGACGAGGAAGGTCTGTTGGATGGTAGATGAACTATTAAGTGTATGTGTATGATTTCCATTGTGATCGGATGTGTAGCTCCGAGTTATGGGCGCGTGAAGAAGTCTTCTGTGTCTCCAAGTTGGGAGTGAAGTAGATTTTATGTTGCGGTACGAGCTCAGACTCAGGAAGATTAAGTGGATGCACAATGTGTATGGCGGTGGAAGGTATACAGAAAGGTTATACTGAAGCGAAGCAGGTGGGTATCTCCTACGAAGTGCTCTGAAGTCATGTGATCCTTATGTGTATATTAGGAGATTTCATGTGCAAGTGAAAAGTATGTGTTGAAATTTGGAATTTCGGGTCGCTTAAGAGAGTTGGCTTAACTGTTGCGGGAATGAATGTGGGAATTGCAGAAGAGTTGCAGTACGGGATGATCTGTGTTTTCACAACTTATAAATAACTTGAGTTTAATCTCACTATGTTGTTTTGGTATCAATAGAGTAAAAGTGTTATGAGTTATTGAGGGTATTTGATATATGGCTTCGAGCTAAGTGGGGGAGTCTGCTATGAGTAGTTGATGGCACGGTTAGGTGTTATGTTAGTTCCAGTTTGGGGCTTGCGAGTGAATTAGCTATGGCTAGAGTAAAGGAAAATTTTGACAAAGGTTACATTATGCTTCATGGGGAAAGAGAATCACAGGATGTCTTATGTTGTTGTTGGTAAAGTATGCTCGGCGCATAGAGCAGGAAGACGCGTGGTCATATTAGGATGAGGATTTCATTTTGCGGTATTGGAGTGCCGATGAGGCACGGGTGGTTCTGTTCGTTGGGTCAGGTAATTTGTAGTTTGAATAAGAGTGAGTGACTTTCGAGAATGGTTCTAATGTGTTCAAGATTCTGTAGGAAACAATCGAGTATTTTAAAGTTGCATGTGTGGTTAGAAACTATGTTTTCATTGGAAGAGGTTCAGATTTGAGGTATTTCTATGTTAATTATGGGGTTCTATGTATCAGTATCAGGAAAGTAAGGGTAACGGATTCGGAATCGCAGGAAGTTCTTCAGATTAAAGTATTCGGGAGCCTGATGTTTTTGGGAGAGTTTTTGTTGATTTCTACCGTGGCTGGAGCGGTGCATTTGCTACGGATATGAGAGGTATGTGATGTGTAATGATTTTCTTCTAGATGGGATCAATGGAAGTTCTTGACTAGTTGAGTGCGTAGATGTCTGTGGCTTGGTAGGGAGATGAAAGTTTTCCTGTTATCCTTGGATGGTATGGTATAGGCGGTATGTTGTGGAGGATCGAGATTTGCGTGTATGTGGTTTCAGTTCAGTCCTGAAAGGAAGTTCATAACACTCTTAGGCAGCGGGTAGCCTCGGATAATCAAGGAAATGGTACTACTAATTGGAAGCGATTGGACAGGAGCATATGTTTCAGAAAGAGGGTAATGTGATTAAGTTGATGGCATTTCGGTAGTATTGCGGCACTTTCTTGTTGGATCGACTGTGATATTCGAGTTTGCTTGGTGGCACGAGGAAATTTTTAATGTATCTAACGTGGAATGATGGGGTGTTTAAGGTGTGGTGTGCTGTCAGATGGCAAAAGTTGGGATCGGGTACGATGATTCGTGTGCTATATAGAGTTGGAGACTGGGAGTTCTCATGTACAGGCTATGTTGTGGTTGTGGATCGTATGTATCAGCACCGTTTAGCGGCTATCGGGATTTGGAGGCCCGAGTGGACCTTTATTTGCTGGTATGTTAGATTTTGGATGTGGTGTTGGAATTCAGACTGGTTGTCTTAGTGTTGGGTGATTCTGAACTATTATGCTATGGGCTATGCCGAAAATACCACGGGTTGAGTGGCGAGGTGCGTTGGATTATGTTCTAGCAGAGTGGTTTATATTTCAAGGACCAAGCGGACGACTAGGAAGGATTGCTTTTCTTAATTGGGCCTTCGTGATGGATGTCAGTGCAGAGGTTTCTATCATTGATTCAGTTTCGGTGTTGAGGGACTTTTCGGATGCGTTTCTTGTGGCCGGGCATGTCGCCGGGCGAGGTTGTGGATTTCGCTATGGATTTGGTGCCGGGCACCATATCGTACGGCTCCAGCAGGAGTTATAGTAGTGGAAGGAGCAGCTTCAGGCTTTCTTGGTAATGAGTTCGTTGGTAGGCCAATGTGGATACGTGTTTTGCTTGAGTTGGCTTGGTTGGCCCCGAATTGTATTGTTGAGGGATAGGTTGATTCGATCGTTATTGAGCGTGTTAGCAATCTGAAGAGAGCTATGAGTTGCTTTTCGGTGTTGTGAGACGTTATGATTTGTTGGTTATGGGCACATGTGGTGCGGTTCTATTGGGGATTCGTAGTGAAAGTTGAGCGGGAAGAGTAATTGAGAGTGCTTGGAGATTGACGTACCGGTTATGTTCTATCAGGCTCGCGTGGCATATGTTATTTGTTTCACCATGGGTGTAATGATTTGCTTGGGTTCCAGATATCAAATTGTGTGTGGCTGTCGATTTGAGCATAATGACTTGAGGTGTTTCAGGTGTAACAGTGTTTGGATAGGATCGCGCATTTGTAGCGAGGCTACGTGGAGATATGACCTTTCGGGGTAGATTCATGTGTTCTGTTCCTATGATGTGAGACGGGGTCTCAGCCTCGTATTGTGATGGTATTGATGAGCTTGAGGTACAGCGTTTTCGTTGGAGTCATTTTTCATGACTTGAGTATGTTCCGACCGTTTCTTATTGATGCGCGAATCATGCAAGTCGTGGCGTAGGCCTGTATTGATGTGTCATGTCCCCAGAGTGGTGTGTTAGATTCGAAGTGATCGTTGGAGTCATTAATGAATATGAACGGATTTGATTTCAGCTTGTTGGAAGGATAATATCGAGGTTTGGCTCGGAATCTGCTGTGGTATTAGTCAAAAGGGAAGTGGCTTCAGGAATGGTTGATTTGAGAAATGGTTACGGTTCATTGCGTGTTTCATTTATCATTGGCAGTATATGAAAGTATTAGAATAAGACCTTAGTTGATAAGAGGTTTTCTACCGGTATTCGGGTGTTGCGGGCAACCTCTGTGAATAGAAGTTATCGTTTCGAGTGTTTGGGTTATGTGGTATATCATATGATTGCACCTGAGGTTGCAGGTATGGGTTATTACAGCTGGTTCGAGATTATTCTGAGTATAGATGTGAGGTTCTGATCTTGTGTATGATTTCGGAAAATGCAATGTGGTTCTATGGTTTATGGACTAGATGGATTGTGAAATTTCAGCTATGTTGTGTTATCGGACCTATGCGAGATAGGGTGACGTGGGATCACCCCCGGGTATATGCTTGGTAAGGTTATTCGACCATTGGTTGGCTTTTAGAACAACTCTGGGTACGTTCGAGGACGAACGTGTGTTTAAGTGGGGGAGGATGTAACGACCCGACCGGTCGTTTTGAGCTTTTGCACTTTGATCACCAGTTCCCGGGCACGACTTGCCCCGTGTTATGTATTATGACTAATGTAGATCGTTGGTTTTGGTTTTCAGGAAAATTTGAAATAAATTTGAAAGAACAGTTTCAGCTAAAAGCTTCGAATTTGAAAGGTTTGACCAAGAGATGACTTATTTGTATACGAGCTCAGATCGGAGTTTTTATGATTCGGTTAGCTTCGCAGGGTGCCTTATGACTTAGGAGCGTGATCGGAATTGGTTTTGGAGGTCCGGTGTAGAATTAGGCTTGAATTGGCGAAGTTAGTATTTTGGCGAATTCCGGTTGATAGGTGAGATTTTGATCCGAGGGTCGGAATGGAATTCCGAGAGTTGCTGTAGCTTCGATATGTGATTTGTGATGTGTGTGCAAAATTTCAGGTCATTCGGACGTCTTTTGGTTGGATTTTTGATCGAACGCGTGTTTCAGAAGTTTTGGTAGAACTTAGGCTTGAATCCGATGAAATTTGATGGTTTTGGTGTTGTTTGAGGTGTTTTGATGATTGGAGCAAGTTTGAACGATGTTTTAGGATGGGTTGGCACTTTTGGTTGAGGTCCCGGGGGCCTCGGGGTGATTTCGGATGGTTAGACGGGAACTTTTGGACTTGGAAATGTAGCAGAAAATGCAGCAGTCAGTGCAGCAGGTTTTTGACCTTCGCGAACGCGGTGGGCCAACGCGTTCGCGTAGAAGGATTTAAGGCCCTTAGGTTTTTGTTCTTCGCATTCGCAGCTGGGTGTCGCGTTCGCATAGGTTCGAGTTTTTGTTCATCGCGTTCGCGGGCTGTGCTTCGCGTTCGCATAAGAGGAATTGAGGACCCGCAATTTTTGTTCTTCGCGTTCGCGGCATCAGGACCGCATTCGCGTAGTTGAATCAGGCAAAGCATTGCGTTCGCGTTTAAGGACCGCGTTCGCGTAGGGTAATTTGGTCTAAGGCAATGTTTGTTCATCGCGAACGCGAGTGGGCCCTCGCGTTCGCATAGAGTTAAAAGTCACTGGGCAAAATGGTTTTTAATGACATTTCCTCCGCGAGCTAGGTCACATTTTCCTCCATTGTTGAGCACCTTGAGAGATTTTTGGGAGAAATTCAAGAGGGTTTCGACTGGGATTGATTGGAGGTGAGTTCTATGATCTTAAAACACGATTATTATGTGAAATTAACCTTGAAATTTATGGAAATTAAGCCTGAAATTGAAGACGTAGGTCTAGTAGTATTTAGTAATTGTAGTTGGGTATTTAGTGGTCTATTAGTAACGTCGGTAGTTGGTAGTTTACTTTATATGTATAGTACGTTGTGGACGAGTAGTAACGGTAACCGTTGATGTAGAAAATTTCTGAGTTTCGAGAAGTGGGCCCGGGGCTCGGGTTTTGCTAATTTCGAGATTCTTGATATTTTTTGATTCTTTTCGATTGGGTATTGTTCCCTTAGCATATTGTGATGTGTTCGCTCTGATTTTGGATATATTCGACGTGCGTGGAGGCCGATTTGAGGGGCAAAGGCGTCGCGAGCTAGAGATTTCGTCGGTTCGAGGTGAGTAATGATTGTAAATGATATCCTGAGGGTTTGAAACCCCGGATTGCACATCGTAGTGTTATATTGAGGTGAGTTGCACGCCGGATAGCGAGCGTGGGGTAGAGCACCGTTGGGGATTGTGACTTGGTCCGTCCCGATTGATGATTTTACCGTGTATTTGACTGAAATTTACTTGTTATCATAGTGATTGGGCTGATTGCCATATTTGGGCTTCGTGCCAACTATTTGAATCCTTCGGGGATTATTATCACTATTTCCTCACTGTTTTGACTTATTACTTGAACTCACTCATACTATTTCTCCGCTATTTATAACTCAGCCACTTTTACCCAGATTTGAGTCTTAAATAATATTTTAATTGATAATTTGGGCTGAGCACTACTGTTTTACTAATGCCCGAGGGGCTTGTGATGATATTCTGACTGAGTGTGGCCGAGGGCCAGATGTGAGGATACACTGAGTGTGGCCGAGGGGCCAGATGCGAGGATACACTGAGTGATATGAGGCTGAGGGCCTAGATGTGAGGGTTTATATTATGGATCGGGCTGCGCGCCGCAGCGATACTTATATGGATCGGGCTGCACGCCGCAGCAGTATATTATATGGATCGGGCTGCACGCCGTAGCAGTATATATATATTGGATCGGACTGCACGCTGCAGTGATATAGCTCTTGGGCTGTAGGAGCCCCTCCGAAGTCTGCACCCCCACAGTGAGCGCGGGTACCCATATGAACCGGGCTGCACGCCGCAGCAAGATACGGATCGGGCTGCACGCTGCAGCGATATGCGGATCGGGCTGTACGCCGCAGCGATATGCGGATCGGGCTGCACGCCGCAGGGATATGCAGATCGGGCTGCACGCCGCAGGGATATGCGGATCGGGCTGCACGCTGCAGCGATATGTGGACCGAGCTGCACGCCGCAGCGGATACTATATGATACTGTTCTGGGAGTAATCTGAGAGAGAGAGCCGAGGGGCTGAGAGTGTTCTGAGGGTGAGCCCGAGGGGCCGGTACTGCTTTGAGATATTGTCCGAGAGGCGAGCTTTTATGTGCTCATTTTTGCATACTTACTTGCCTTTACTTGTTATACTGTACTAGTTATGCCCGAGGGGCAGATTTTTCTGTGCTTACTCGCACTAACTGTTTTGAAATCGTTTTCATAACTGTTGAAAGGATCATTTTCAAAAGGGATTTGAACTCAGCCAAGATATTTCTAAAGATTTCACAGATTTCACTATTTTCTCAGAAAATTGTACCCGGCTTCTATATAGCATGTTGGTTGCCTTACGTGATTTCTTGCTTCTCAGTTATCATTTACCTTTATTACTCACTGAGTTGGAGTACTCACTTTACTCCCTGCACTTCGCGTGCAGTTGCAGGTATTTATTCACCCGGTAGCGGGTATTGGCTGCGTGGAGGCAGAGTTGTAGAGGTTTTAGCGAGGTGACTGCCAGCGTGCGTAGCACCACTGCCTTTCTATGTTATTCACTATTCCTGTTCAGTGTATTTCTAGACTTGTAAAGTGGAAATTACATTCTTATAGATGCTCGTGACTTGTGACACCCTGATTAGGGCGGTGTTGGGTTGTAATTACGTTTATTAATATCATTAAATCATATTCGAACTGTTACTAAACTGCTTAACTGCTTAAAAGAGGTGTCATGTATTGGTCTGGCTGGCCTTGTCTTCACGAGAGGCGCAATCACGACCGGGTTTGGGAATTGGGTCGTGACAAATGCCCTATTCATTGACTTAAGATCCCAAGCAACTTTGTAATACGTATTATGCGTTGTGTGTGTGGTCAAGTTTGTTTTTCGGAAGATTCAGAATTCAATTGAAAGAATAACTCGCATTTTTGAAGCTTAAATGAAGAGAGTTGATCGGAGTTTGATTTTTGAGCAAACGACCCCGGAATAGAATTTTGATTATTGCAATAGCTTTATATGGTAATTTCTGACTTGGGCGTATGCTCGGATTTGGATTTGGAATTCTGTAGGACAATTCAATGCATTTTGGCGAAAGTTGGAAAATAGAAGATTTTTGGAAAGTTTAACCGGGGAGTTGACTTTTTGATATCGGGATCGAAATCTAATTTTGGAAATTGGAACAGCTCCATTATGTCACTTATGACTTGAGTGTAAAATTGAGGTCAATCGGAATTGATTTGATAGGTTTCGGCATCGAACGTAGAATTTGGAATTTGTTAGTTTTGAATAAGCTTGAATATGGGTGCGATTCGTGTTTTAGTGTTGTTCAATGTAATTTGAGGCATCGACTAAGTTCTTGTCATATTACGGGACTTGTTAGTATACTTGGTTGGGGTCCCATGGGGCTCGGATGAGTTTTGAAAGAGTTTGGTGTTTTGAGCATAAGCATGTAATGATCCAAAGGTCTATTTTTAGTTCTAGAGATCGAAATTTTTCGATAGTTCCGAAATTTTGATAATGAATTATTGGAGTGATCTAGAAAGTTTGGTCTAATTTCATCAAGTCGCAATTGGATTTTTAGCGCAAAACATAAGTTAATTGTTGAACGAGCGAAATTAGTATCACATTGAGTAAATGAGCTCTGAATTGAGTTTCGATTGAAGGAATAGGTTCGTATTATAATTTGTGACTCATAGGAACAAGAATCGTCAAATTCCGAGTTCGTATGATGGAGTTAGAACCTTTTTAGTTAAAATAATTATTGCTGGTACAACAAGATCTGGTGCACACCATTAGCAACCGAATGGACAATTTTAGCGACCAGAATGGCCTTTTAGCGAACAAAATCATGTTTCTATTGAGCAGTTTCGTCTTTTAGCTCATTTTAACATTTTAGGAGCCAGGGAACTCGGATTTGGGCGATTTTTCAGCGGATTTCCTACTCAGTTTTCATTATATTTCATGATTCCATGACTTATTTTCATCTTTCATAGTGAATCAAATGGAAGAAATTGGAGAAATTTGTAAAAGTTTTCAAAAACGAAAATTCTAGATTTGGAGGTCGATTCATTATCAAAATTTGATAAAATTTGTATGGTTGAACCCGTATTGGAATGGTTGTTCAGATTTCGTAAAAATTTTGTCAGATTCCGAGAGGCGGGCCCCGCATTGACTTTTGGTTGACTTTTTAATGTGAAATTGTAAGCCGATGTTTTATTATCCGGAATTATTTTCGATGTATTTTAATAAAATTATACAATTAATTTGGATAGATTTGAGCCTCCCGGAGGTCAATTCAAGCAAGACGACTATTTTGGAATATCGGCCTAACTTCAAAAAGGTAAGTATCTTGCCTAACCTTGTGTGGGGGAATTTCTCCTTAGAATTTAAGTCTTATGTGGAAATTGTTTGATTGAAAACCATGTACGTGGGTGACGTGTACGTACTTGGTTTATATGTGCAAATTATATCGGTTAAAACTCGTAGACATCCTTATGTATTATATTGGAAAATTGTTGAAACTTATTAAATTCCTTATTTGTCATGCCTCATTCCTTGTTTGTCAAGTTTTATTTTGTATGATAATTTGGTGTGATTTTCAATTGACTTGTATGTGAATTCCTTGATTTGTTGAGTTGCCATTTTATGGAAGTTATTTTTATTTTTGAAGTTTCCCTTAATTTATTTAATTGGGATATTTACCACTTAAACAATTTTGTGGACTCATTTATCGTTAGGTAGCCATTTCGTGGAGATACTTTCATTATTGATTTTTATCTTCGAATAATTAAATGGGAATTTAAGTTATCAAGAGGCATAAATTTATATATTTCTTGAAGTTGTGATTTAAAAGAGGTGGTTCCTTGATGAATTACTTTTCAGTTCATGTTGTTAAAAATTGGGTATTGAATTATAAAGGCCGTGAATCATATTAAGGCAAAGTGCTAAATTGTGAATTATTATTTGGTTGAGTTGTTCACTCCCGAACATTTTGTTAAAATGTCCACATTATGATCGAGTCGTAGGATCCTTATTGTGAAAAATAATATTATTGTTGATTTTGTGATATGTTGTGATATTTGAGCAGTTGATGTGCAATTTGTTATATGTTGTGGTATTTGAGCACCTGATGTGCAATTTGTGATATGTTGTGATATTTGAGCACTTGATGTGCAATTTGTGATATGTTGTGTTATTTGAGCACTTGAGGTGTAACTTGTGAAATGATATGATATTTGAGCACTTGAGGTGAAATTCGTGAAATGATGTGATATTCAAGCACTTGAGGTGCAATTTGTGATATGATATGATATTTGGGCACTTGAGGTGCGAATTGTGAAATATTGTGATATTGATACGCATGTGGTGGTATAAGGTCTGGGTGTTGAAACGCATGCGGTGAGATAAGGGGGGCCTGATACGCGTGGCTAGTAGGGGAACTATTAGAAGTCATGCGGTATGATAAGGGTGGCTAAAACGCGGGATGCTATTTCGGGCAAAATGATTTTTAAAACTAAATGTGAAGGCTCCCGCGGTGATATAAGGAAAATTGTGAATTTGCTTTTGGGATTACGAGGCGGTACCTCGGGAGTGCCCTTTTGTTGATATTTTTCTATGGATGCACTTTTCTTTCTTTAATTCATTTTCCGTGATAGACAAATACTTGTGCTCTTCCGTGGTGTATTATTTGATTTTATTATGTGTTTTGTATTCCTTGTTGTAATGTGTTGGCCTTGGATCATCGTACAAGACTCTGAAGATTTGTGTTTCTGATTTTACTAGTTTTCGAGGTTGAACTGTTTTGAACAAAAGAAATTTGCTGTTGTGTTTAATTTAATAAGTTCTACATCCAAATCAGTAGCTATCGGGTGCTTCATTTAATGGAAATGTTATTTTGTTCACCCAAATAATTTCTAAAATAAATTAATTTCTTTGTCGATTTCTTACTTGATTTAAAAATTTGTAAACTCACTTTATTTGGAAATAAATTGATTATGTGGCACTTATGTACATAAATATTATTGGCACGTGAGTTATCCGTACAGTTGTAATAGAATTATGGGCACGAGATGTCGTGGAAATATGAAAGTGGGCTGAGACCCGTATTTTTATGATTGTGAAATGAGGTGTCATAAGGTGACTTTTATTTGAAGGAAGTATATTCAAAATATATTTATTGGAAAGTATTATATCCTGAAGATCGTTATTTGAAAGATGTATAGGCGAATGATTTATATTTGAATGACTTGATTAATTGGTTGCACTTAAATTCATTATTTGTTGAGCAATATTTATGGTATTCTTGTTGCCTTGCTGTTTATATCACTGGTTGATTATTGTTGCCATCATTGTTATTTTTTTCCTATTATTTTTGTATGTTATATTGCACAGGTTATTAGACTAGCGAGTGTCTTGACTGTACCTCGTCACTACTCCACCAAGGTTAGTCTTGTGTAACGATTCGGCCGGTCATTTCATGAGTTACCGCTCTGTTTCTCCCATTTCTGCTTCTTTATGCTTTGTTCATCTGTGTTGTATGGTATCGGGTTAGTCGGTTCGAATCCGGAATGGTTTTGGTAAGGTTTGAGACACTTAGTCTCTTAAGTTGGTCTTTTAGTTGGAAAGGCCAACTGGAAGTTGACTTGTGAGCATACGATCTCGGAATTTGGTTTTTATGATTTGGATAGCTTCGGGAGGTGATTTGGGACTTAGGAGCGTGATCGGAATGTGTTTTGGAGGTCCGGAGTTGATTTATGCTTGAATTGGCGAAAATGGATTTTTAGCATTTTCTGGTTGATAGTGGAAATTTAGATATCAGGGTCGGAATGAAATTCCGGGAGTTGCAATAGGTCCATTGTGTCATAAGGGATGCGTGTGAAAATATTAGGTCATTCGGACGAGGCTTGATAGACCTTTTGAACGAAAGCGGAACTCGGAAGTTTTTGGAGTTCTTAGGCTTGAATCCGTGGTTGATTCGATGTTTCGAGGTTGTTTTAGGTGTTTCTAAGATTTGTATAAGTTTGGAAGGTGGTATATAACTTGCTCGAACTTTTTCTTGAGGTCCCGGGGGCCTCGGGGTGATTTCGGGTGGTTGACGGGAGGTTTGGAGTTGGAATTAGCAGCTGAAGTGTGGATGCTCCTGTCATAACCGCACCTGCGGCTTAAGGACCGCAGGTGCAGGCCTGCAGAAGCAAAAAAGGGAACGCAGATGCGGCCAAGGGAATGAATGAGTGGAGCCGCAGATGCGGAATTTTAGGCGCACCTGCGATGGCGCAGGTGCAGTCTTTGGGCGAATAAGTGGAATCCGCATATGCGCACCTGGGACCGCAGGTGCGTGTCTGCATGGGCAAGATTTCGACCGCAGATGCAGCTTAGCTGGGGCAGAACATATAAATTTGGCCCTTCGCAATTTTTGAGTGGTTTTTCACCATTTTTCATTCGGGAGAGAGCTTGGGAGAGAAAATTGAAGAGGGAATTCAAGAAGGTTTCGTGGAGGTAAGGTTTTTGGACCCTAAACTTGTTTCTATGGTGGTTTTCGACTGATTAAACTTGAAATCTATGGAATTTAGTAGCAAAAATTGGGGGTTTAGGGCTTGGGAATTGGAGACCTAAATTTAAGGATTTGAGGGGTCATTTGTGGTTGTCTTTTGGTATATTTGGTATGTACGAACTCGTGGGAGGATAAGGATTCTATTGATGTTATTTTTATCGGATTCCGAGACGTGGGCTTGGGGGTCGGGTTTGGTCAATTTCGGGATTTGTGATGTAATTTGATTAATTTCATATAGGTTTCACTCCTTTAGCATATATTGATGGTTATAAACTGATTTTGGTTAGATTCGAGGCATTCGGAGGCCGAATCGAGAGGAAAAGGCGTCACGGGCTTGAGTTGGGCTTGGCTTGAGGTAAGTAACGCTTCCAATCTTGGTTCTGAGGGTTCGAAACCCCGAACTATGTGTTCTATGATTATTATAAAGGTTACGCAATGCCAAGTGACGGGCGTGTGGGCGTGCACCCTTAGAAACGCGGCCTGGATCATTCCAGAGCACCGCTCAGTGGTTCTTTCTTACCATATTTGTGTTGTAATTATGTGATTTAGTTGATGAGCTGTGAATCATGCTAATTATCATGTTAAGGCTTCACGCCAATATTATTGAGACCCAAGAGGTCGTTTCTTACTTTCATATCATTTGTTTTGTTGATATTATGTACTCAGTCCTATTCATGCATATTATATCATGTCTCAATCTCGATTATTGCTATTTAACACATCATATTATTTTTCGGGCTAGTATCATGACATTTGGAGCCCGTGTGTGTGAGACTGGTGAGTTATGACTGAGTGAGGCCAAGAGCGTGATATAGAGTGGCAGTATGTGATCGGGCTGCAGGCCGCAGCGAGATATTGAACAAGCCTTTGTTGGCTTTGTTATAGCGCTTGGGCTAATGAGAGAAGTCCCTCCGGAGTCTTTACACCCCCAGTGAGCGTTGTTGATGATATTGAAGGATGGATCCCCTGGACATGGATCTTGTCCGAAGTATTATATCGGGAGATGGATCTTCTCCGTGAGGCTGGATTGGCCTGTGTCCTCGGTACTGGGTGACTGCGGACAGTGATATATATTCCGGGATGGATCTTCCCTGGGCCAGATGGCCATATACAGTACCGAGTGGTTGAGAACTTGTGAGTGGAGGTTCATGGATCGTTGATCATGCTAGTTGTGCATTGGTGTATATATATAAAATCTCTGAGTTTTGAACTTCATACTATTTAGTTGCATTTAAATATTGTCGAGCTTTACTTGAACTGTAAGCATGTCTACTTTCATGTTCAATTATATGTTATTACCTTTTGAGGTTTGGTCCGCCACTACCTGTTAGTCCATAGGTTGGACTTGTTACTTACTAAGTTGGTGTATTCACGTTGCCCCCTACACCTTGTGTGCAGATACAGGTGCTTCACGTCACGATAGCGGCTGTTGATCGTATTATTGCAGACTTTTACTCGGAGATTGCGAGGTAGCTGTTTGGCGACCGCAGTTCCGCCTTCTCCTTCCTTATCTTCCTTTAGTTTATTTGTTGGATATTCACAGACTGCGTTAGTCTTGTTATGTCGAACAGTTGTAGTAGTTTTTCCTCATGACTAGTGACACCCGAGGTCGTGCTTGTATTTCTTTTTGCATCTTTTGGATTTCTACTTTTATCTTATTGGATTCTGCTAAAAATATAATTTTTCTTAAGTTTTAATTGGTAAATGGAGTACTTTGGAAATAAGTGGCTGGCCTAGTTTCACGATAGGCGCCATCACGATCGGGTCGGTTTTTGGGTCGTGACATGTTGGTGTTAGAGCCTAGGTTACATAGGTCTCACGGGTCATGAGCGGGTTTAGTAGAGTCTCGCGAATCGGTACGGAGACGTCTGTACTTATCCTTGGGAGGCTGCAGAACCTTTTAGGAAAAACTTCTTGTTCTTGAATTCCTGTCGTGCGAATCTGTTGACGCTAGTACTAAACTTCTGTTATTATATTCTCTCACAGATGGTGAGGACACGTGCTACCGGTCAGGGCGGACAACTACCAACACCAGCACTTGTGGTAACTAGAGGCGAGGAAGCGGTCGAAGTCATGGTAGGGGCAGGGGTGTAGTCCGTGCAGCAGTCAGGGCAGCACCTACAGACCCACCAGCCACCCCAATTAATTATCAGGCTCCAGCGGAGGATGCCCCGACAACACCAGCTCAGGCACCGGTTGTGCCTATTGTCATGCCGGGTCTCCAAGAGACCTTGGCCCAGATTCTGACCGTGTGCACCAGCCTTGCTCAGGCGGTCACGGTTTCTTCCCAAGCTGGAGGAGGCACTCAGACTCCCGCCGCTCGCACACCTGAGCAGGTTGTGCAGGGACTTCAGAAACCGGAGGCACTACCAGCCCAACCGGTTGCCCCTGCTCAGGATTATGTAGTTCCAATTATGCCTGATGACGAGCAGCGTCGACTGGAGAGATTTGGTAGACTTCAGCCTCCAACTTTCAGCGGAGCAAAGGGTGAGGATGCCCAGGGTTTCTTAGACAAGTGTTAGAGGATTCTACGTACAGCGGGGATTCTGGAGACTAGTGGAGTTGCATTTACCACTTTCTAGTTTTCAGGGGCTGCCTTCACTTGGTGGGAGGCGTAGGCCTGTTGGTGCACCGCCTCTCACCTGGCATCATTTCTCCATTCTCTTCCTAGAGAAGTATGTACCGCATTCCCGCAGGGAGAAGCTGCGCAGGCAATTCGAGCAGCTGCGTTAGGAGGACATGTCCGTGTCACAGTATGAGATGAGGTTCTCCAAGTTAGCTCGTCATGCTATCTGGTTAGTTCCCACGGATTGGGAGAGGATCAGGAGGTTTGTTAATGGCCTCAACTACCAGTGACGGATTTTTCTGACCAGAGAGAGAGTATCTAGCGCTTCTTTTGAGGAGGTGGTTGACATTGCTATAGAGATAGAGTCAGTTCGCCGCTAGGAGCGAGATGAGAGGGAGGCCAAGAGGTTTCGGGGATCTGGTAGTTTTGGTGGTGCTACTTCAGGAGGTCAGTTTCAGCACGGCAGAGGTCGTTCATTCAGACATGCTTAGCCAGCCTGTTCAGGTCACCGTGGTGGGTCTTCTGGCCATGGTTCTCACAATTCACACTAGGGTCACTCGTCTCTCAGTGCCCTTCCAGCTCAGAGTTCGACTCAGGTACCATCAGTTTAGGGCTCATCTATGCCTCGTTCTTCTAGTGGGCATCCCGGTGCGCGGGGCTCCCTTCAGTCCCCACCGCCATTTGCCGGGAGAGGTTGCTTCGAGTGTGGAGACTTGGGTCATATTAAGAGGTTTTGTCCCCGTATTTCGGGATGGTCATCCCAGCAGAGGAGTCAGCCTTCAGCTTCAGCACCAGTTACTTCCCCACCCACTCAGTCAGCTCGAGGTGGAGGTCAGTCGGCTAGGGGTCGCCCTAGAGGGGGAGGCCGATCAGGTGGTGGTCAGGCCCATTTCTATGCCCTTCCAACCAAAACAGATGCTGTGATCACAGGTATTATCTTAGTCTGCCACAAAGATGCCTCTGTATTATTTGATCCCGGTTCTACTTTTTCTTATGTGTCATCCTATTTTGCCCATTATTTTGTTCATGTGTCTACTCTAGTGGGCGATACTATTGTGGTAGACCATGTATACTGGTCGTGCGTGGTGTCTATTGGGGGTCTTGAGACCCGAGTGGATCTTCTGTTACTTTGCATGGTGGACTTCGATATGATATTTGCATGGATTGGTTATCTCCGTGCCGGGCTATTTTGGAATGTCACGCCAAGATAGTGACTTTAGCTATGCCGGGTGTGCCACGATTGAGTGGCAAGGTTCGTCCGATTATGTACCCGGTAGGGTAATTTCATTATTGAAGGTGCGGCGTAAGGTTGGGAAAGGTTTCCTTTCATACTTAGCATTTGTGATGGATATCAGTGCAGAGACTCCCAACATTGATTCTGTTCCAGTTGTGAGGGATTTTCCCAATGTATTTCCTGAAGACCAGGCGGGCATGCCACCGGACAGGGATATTGATTTTAGTATTGACCTGAAGTCGGGCACTCAGCCCATTTCTATTCCACCATATCGTATGGCACCAGCGGAGCTGAAGGAGTTGAAGGAGCAACTTCAGGAACTCCTTGATAAGGGGTTTATTCGGCCTAGTGTTTCGCCGTGGGGTGCTACTATCCTGTTTGTGAATAAGAAGGATTGCACAATGAGGATGTGCATTGATTATAGGCAGTTGAACAAGGTTACAGTTAAGAACAAGTATCCCCTGCCTCCCATTGATGATTTGTTCGACCGGCTTCAGGGAGCGAGCGCGTTCTCCAAGATTGATCTCCGTTCAGGGTATCACCAGTTGAAGATTAGGGACTCGGATATTCGTAAGACAGCTTTTAGGACACGATATGGTCACTATGAGTTCCTTGTAATGTCTTTTGGGCTGACCCATGCCCCATTAACATTCATGCATTTGATGAACAGCGTGTTCCGGCCGTATCTCGACTCGTTTGTCATAGTTTTCATTGATGATATTCTGGTATACTCGCGTAGTCAGGAGGAGCATGCGGAGCATTTGAGAGTGGTATTACAGAGATTGAGGGATGACAAACTTTATGCAAAGTTCTCCAAGTGTGAGTTTTGGCTTAGTTTAGTGGCTTTCTTGGGGCACGTGGTGTCCAGCGAGGGTATTCAGGTTGATCCGAAGAAGATAGAGGCGGTTCAGAGTTGGCCCAGACCGTCCTCAGCCACGGAGATCCGCAGCTTTCTTGGTTTGGCAGGTTATTACCGCCTGTTCGTTCATGGATTTTTCATCTATAGCATCACCATTGACCAAGTTGACTCAGAAGGGTGCTTCTTTTATGTGGTCGGATGAGTGTGAGGCGAGCTTTCAGAAGCTCAAGACTGTTTTGACCACAGCTCCAGTATTAGTCTTGCCATCAGCTTCGGGTTCTTATATAGTATATTGTGATGCTTCGAGAATTGGTATCGGTTGTGTGTTGATGTAGGAGGGTAGAGTTATTGCTTATGCTTCTCGTCAGTTGAAGCCCGACGAGAAGAACTACCCTGTACATGATTTAGAGTTGGCTGCCATTGTTCACACGTTGAAGATTTGGAGGGATTACTTGTATGGTATGTCTTCTGATGTGTTTATTGATCATCGTAGCCTCCAGCACTTGTTCAAATAGAAGAATCTCAATTTGAGGCAGCGGAGATGGTTAGAGCTGCTGAAGGATTATGACATCACTATCTTAAATCATCCGGGGAAGGCCAATGTAGTGGTCGATGCCTAGAGTAGAAAGGCGGTGAGTATGGGCAGCTTGGCATATATTCCTGTTGGGGAGAGACCTCTTGTAGTGGATGTTCAGGCATTGGCCAATCGGTTCGTGAGGTTGGATATTTCGGAGCCCAGTTAGGTATTAGCTTGTGTGATTTCTCGATCTTCCTTGTTTGATCGCATCAGAGAGCGCCAGTATGATGATCCTCACTTGCTTGTCCTTAGGGATAGAGTTCAGCATGATAACGCCAGAGATGTGACTATTGGTGATGATGGGGTGTTGAGGATGCAGGGCCAGATATGTGCGCCCAATATGGATGGGCTTCGGGAGTTTATTCTAGAGGAGGCCCAGAGCTCACGGTATTCCATTCGTCCGGGTGCCACGAAGATGTATCAGGATCTGAGACAGCATTGTTGGTGGAGGAGGATGAAGAAAGATATTGTGGGATTTGTAGCTCGGTGTCTCAATTGTCAGCAAGTGAAATATGAGCATCAGAGACCGGGTGGCTTGCTTCAGCAGATGGATATTCCAGAGTGGAAGTGGGAGCGGATCACCATGAACTTTGTAGCTGGGCTCCCACGGACTTTGAAGAAGTTCGATGCTATTTGGGTGATTGTGGATTGGCTGACCAAGTCCGCGCACTTCATTCCTATTTGTACTACCTATTCTTCAGAGCGGTTGGTAGAGATCTATATTCGAGAGATTGTTCGCTTGCCTGGTATCCCAGTTTCCATCATTTCACATAGAGGCGCTCAGTTTACTTCAGATTTTTAGAGGGCCGTGCAGCGAGAGTTTGGTACTCAGGTTGAGTTGAGCACAGCTTTTCACCCTCAGACGGACGGGCAGTCCGAGCACACTATTCAGATATTGGAGGACATGTTGCGCGCTTGTGTGATTGACTTTGGTGGTTCATGAGATCAGTTTCTACCACTCGTGGAGTTTGCTTATAACAAATAGCTATCAGTCGAGTATTCAGATGGCTCCACATGAGGCTCTATATGGGAGGCGGTGTAGATCTCCAGTTCGATGTGTTTACTTTGAAAATGGTAATAGCAATTAGATTTGATTTTGTAGTTCTAAGAATATGTGATCTATTTTTATGCTAGTTGTTACGAAATAGATGCTAAGTGAGAGACCCGAAAATAAGATAATATCTTGAAAACGGCATATTAACCAAACCGAATGGCGGGAAATTGGGGCCTCGAGCCAGCACATGCGGGGCCTCGAGGTTGAGTCGGATGCCTCGCTGAAGGTGGTCGATGGAGGATTAACAGTTATGGCAGCCTTGATGGAAGCCTTTTATGACCAATAATGAACAATAAATGAAGAACAATACATAGAACACTGTGAATATAAGCAATAAATGTAAGCAATAGAACCAAATAGAGAGTATGTTTGAGTTAGAGAGCAGAAAGAATGTTCTTGTATTGAATGTAGTGTCCTCGCCTTTTTTACTAATGACAAGGATCCCCTTTATAGATGAGGAGAATTCTAATATGGTACAAGTGCATTTATTACAAAGATATGAGGTTGGTACAACTATTCTGAGCTAGCCTATAGGCTAGGTCGGCTCTAGTCATGTCCTTGGGATCTTCCCGCTAGCGTGTAATAACCGCTGCTTCATACTGCCTCGGGGCCGATCGTCGTAAACCCTTAGGGTTGAACTCCGAGTTGAACTCCAAGCCTTTCAAGGCGGCCCCTACGAGGTGCCCTAATGATCATAAAGTCGAGCCCTCTGATTTTACCGTATACAGGATGGTTCGAGCTAGGCGAGGCTAGGCTTTTGGGTACTGACTTGGTGCAGGATGCTTTAGACAAGGTGAACGTGATTCAGGAGAGGCTTCGTACAGCGCAGTCGGGCAAAAGATTTATGCTGACAGAAATGTTCGTGATGTGTCCTATATGGTTGGGGAGAAGGTTCTATTGAAGGTTTCACCCATGAAGGGTGTTATGAGATTTGGGAAGAAGGGTAATTTGAGTCCTCGGTTCATTGGGCCTTTTGAGGTGCTTCGGAGGATTGGGGAGGTGGCTTATGAGCTTGCTTTGCCACCTAGCTTGTCGAGTGTGCATCACCTTGCCGAGCCTATCTTGTTCTTGATAGAGATCCTCGAGATCGGGCACCATCTCGAGGCTTGTAACGAAGTCAAGGGCTCCTTAGAGCCTAAGAGATCCTCGAGATCGGGTACCATCTCGAGGCTTGTAACAATGTTAAGTGCTCCTTAGAGCCTATCTTCTTTTTGATAGAGATTCTCGAGATCGGGTACCATCTCGAGTCTTGTAACGATGTTAAGGGCTCCTTAGAGACTATCTTCTTTTGATAGAGATCCTCAAGATCGGGTAGAATCTCGAGGCTTGTAACGATGTTAAGTGCTCCTTAGAGCCTATCTTCCTTTTGATAGAGGACCTCGAGATCGGGTACCATCTCGAGGCTTGTTGATGCAGGAGTTTTTGATCCCCGAAATGTCGTACGACCGCATAAATTGTATGACATAGTTATAAAACGACCAAGGCGATCGCGCCGGTACATCTTCCCAAAGTGATAATGGCTTAGCCAGTATTTTTAACTGGCCTTTGAGGCAGGCGGACAATCACCGCTCGCTTCTATGTATAGGTTTGTCTTCTCTCTTTTGAGGATTCCATTATCCTTGGTATCTTATTTTTCTTCATAGATTTCTTCTCTCTACGCTAGGTTCTTCACTACTTTAACTTAGGAATCCTTGCTCAGATTTCCGCTCCAATTCTCTGATTTTGCCATAGTTATGGTTTCTGCGCCAGGTTCGTTCGGCAAGGAGAAGGAAGTTCCACCTCTGATCCCTACTTGGTTGGTGGCGTGTCGCCGGAGTCAGGCGAGCTGCCCTTGGGACATTTCACTTTGAAGGGGAATTTTCCTACAGGAAAACCTCCCAATGTTCAGGGCCATTGGGAGTATGCTTCGAAGCTTACCTCTCTGATAGGAGAGGGGCATCTTGAGTTGGTGAGAAAAGATTGTGGATGGGGGAGAAAGTACTACTGCAGGTACCTTCACCGAAAGAGAGCATTATGGACTGTGCCGAAGGGTTTCTGAACGTATACATACACCACTTTATGTTGGGCCCCCTCGATAGGGTTGTGCTCGATTTTTGTCGAAAATATCGGTCTACCTTGGCACAGGTTCACCCGTTATTTTGGCGTATAGTACTGATGATGCAATTCTTTGCGGAGGGAGCAGGGCTCGATTTTACCCTTAGTCATCTTATCAGGCTATACTGGCCTTTTCACCATCGAGGCCTGCTAACCCTGCGATGCCGATCCACCAGGCCTTTCGTTGTTGATGCTGAAGAAGATGGGGACCAAGAATGGATGAGCCGATTCATCCGAGTACGTACTGCTGACATTATCCCGATGGAGTTCGTGTCATTTCCCGAGGTACGGAATTTTTCGCGTAAGTGGTACACTTTTGTCTTTGTTGTTTTGCTTGTTTTGCTCACGGCGGAGGCGGGCTCCGTAAATGTGTATTTCCTTCCCTTTCTACAGCAATTTCATGGATGCCATATGAGGTCCCCGACATGACGGATTGGGCTCAGAAGTTGGCAATCCATTCGACTCATGATGGTCGTAAGTGGCGAGATCTGTCTAAGGGCAGATGGGAGGCAAAACACCACAGTACGTGCTATGCGATTTTGCTCTTTTTTGGAAAGCACCCTCCTTTTAAGCGTATTGATTCCATGTGTGTAGGCATTGGGGGGTTCTCTGAAGCGAGATCTTGCCTTCCTGGAGAGGGAGAAGAATCATTAGCTTTGGTGCTGAATAATAATAATAAGCAAAAAGAACCCCTGTAGGGTGACGGTGCTTATATCAAGACGAGTCCAGCCTAGAGGCTCAGGGAGGATGTATCAATCGAGCCGGCAGCGCCCGAGGTCCTTGGTATTAGGAGAGCGGCCTCTCCTCCGATGTCATCTTTTTTCCCCCACCAAAGGTTCCTCGAGGAACAAGGGTCCTTTGTCGCCGGCTTCTTCTCCCGTTGAAGGTACTTCGAGGGATGTTCGCGGCCAGGGGCCGTATAGGTTGAGAGACCATATCCCAGCCAGGGGCGGTTTTACCGGGGCTGATGGAGCCAGACTGGTAGATGTGCGCTCGACTTTTTAGGAAGCCCAACGGCTCTACACTGTGGTGAGTTTTGGCCGGTCGTGCTGATTTTCTGGATTTTGTAATTCTTACTCTCTCATTGAGTTTTTCCTTCATAGGCTTCAAACAAGCTCAAGTCTGAGCTGCTTCGTTGTGAGGCCATGCTGCAAAAAGTCGTGGACGGGGAGAAATCCCTCAGGCTTCTTTGCGATGAAAGGGAAGATGAGCTGGCATACTTGTGTTATGAGGCGAGTCGAAGCCTGAACTACGAAAGCTACCTCGAGGAACATGTAATTTTTGTTCTGGAGGGGGCGCATGTTCCTTTTCTATCCCTGAGGCTGACGTTTCATTTATTTTAGTTGCAGAAGAAGACGGAGGGCCTAGAATGCCTTAAGAGTGAAGGTTGCCAAGCCAAGCGCGAGTGTGATCAGTTAAAGGCTCGGGCGGACGTTCAGGGTACAACAGAGAAAGGTGCTTTAGCTAAAGCTTCCACCCTCGAAGTTCAACTTTGCTTAGCTCGTGAGAACAGCTTGGTCCGAACGGATACGGTTACAAGGCTTGAGTCTGAGCTTTTGAAGATGAAGGCCAAAGTTGTGGATACCTGGGCCGAAGCCGTAATGAGCCAAACTAAGGCTGATAAGAAAGTAGCAGTCTATTGGAAGGATGCTGCCAATGCTCGAGCTGATCTGAGAGGGGCTCTTGACCATGAGAGCAGAAGGAGGGAGTATGCTCGGTACAAATCTCGAAGGGAAACCCTCGAGGAGATCCATGCTGGGGGATTTGATCTCTCGGAAGAGGTGAAGCGGGCAAAGGCGGATGAAGAAGACGCTAAGTCCCTTCTGTCCGATGCCGAGGATGACGGGTAGGAGGCCGGTGAGCCACAGTCCCCGAAGGGAACGTAGGTTTAGGCTTTTTCTTCTCAATCTTTGTGTATGGTATTCCTAGAAGACCTTGTAAATGAAGCCTTGTGTAATAAAGGAAACTTTTTGGTTCCATTCTTCCTCGCATGTGTGCTTTTCTTTGTTTTTGAACTTCGACGCTCTGCCAACGGTTGGCTGGACATATTGATCCTTGCGGTAAAAAATCCTTAGGCTTTCAATATGGTCTCGAGACCCGTCGGGCTGGCCCGTAGGTTATTACGTGTCCGCTTTTAGGCGTATTTGACTGTGTTTGGTCTTTGAGTTTTTGGATTTTAGGCTGGCCCTTAGGCTCTTACGCGCTATCTCTGTGCGACCTTTTAGTATAAGCTGGCGTTTAAGCTCTTATGCTTTTGCCCTTAGGCATATCTAGTTAAGTGTTTAGGATTCAATCTTTGAGTCGGTTTTTGATTCGAGCTCATTGACCCTTCAGTTTTTGAATTTAAGGCTGGCCCTTAGGCTCTTACGCGTTAGGTTAGTATGACCTTTAATATGGGTTGGCGATGATGGCCCTTACGCATTGGGTCGGTACGACCTTTTACATGGGCTACCGACAGTGGCTGTTACGTATTAGGGTTGGTACGACCTTTTATATGGGCTGGCGACAGTGGCTCTTATGTAATAGTATCGGTACGACCTTTTACATGAGCTGGCGACAGTGGCTCTTACGCATTAGGGTCGGTACGTCCTCTAATATAGGCTTTATTTTTCCTTCATTAAGGACCTTTTGAAATTGTGTTTTTCCTGACTCTTCGACGGTTCGGTAGAACCCCGATTGTGAGTCGTTATATGCCAATGATCGAGCACCTCGGGAGGTTTTGCTCGGTGGTTGAGTGTTTCGAAGCTGATAGTTTTGGAGCTGACATGGTCGAAGCCCTTTTGCCTATGTTGAGGGTAACCTGTTTTAACCGGTTCTTTTCGAAGTTTTTTTGAAGTAATTGAAGGCCTATGATTTTGTAGCAATGGTCGGGCGTCCTCGAGTCGCGTTAGTTTGGCTGGTACAGCCTTGTGACCGTAGTCATTGTGTTTGGCCGGAGCCTTTCAGTCCCCGAGTGAAGTAGTTTCGGCGTCTATATCGAGGGTATGCCTTTTTACGGGTCTTACAAGTTCGATATATAGCCTTAACTTTATGATCGTGTTTATGCCTTTTGTAAGGTCTTATAAATTTGAACATGCCTTACTTGAGGTCTTACAGCTTTGGTTACTTGGTACAAGTATGGTTCATGCCTTGCTTGAGGTCTTACAGTTTTGTTGCTTGGTACAAGTATAGTTCATGCCTTGCTTGAGGTCTTACAGTTTTGTTGCTTGGTACAAGTATAGTTCATGCCTTGCTTGAGGTCTTACAGTTTTGTTACTTGGTACAAGTATAGTTCATGCCTCTCTTGAGGTCTTACAGTTTTGTTACTTGGTACAAGTATAGTTCATGCCTTGCTTGAGGTCTTACAGATATTGGTGTTGCCTTACATAGGTCTTGCGAGACCGAGGTTGCCCACATGGGGTCTTATGGCCTCGGGTTTTAGATGAGTCGATGGGATGGCAATTGGCAGCAGTCCCCGAGACATTGAAAGTTTTCTTGGCTCTGGAGCCGTTTTTGTATCCTTAATGTTGCCTCATTGAGGGCTTACAGGTTCGAAGCTTCTGACCCGGAGGTCGCACGGCTTCGAGTTTTTGACGCTAGTCCTCGAGTGTTCGGGACATTTTTGGCTTCTGGAGCCATTTTTGTAAACATGAAGGCTTCTTGACTCCAGTCCTCGAGTGTTCGGGATGCCAGTCCCCGAGTGTTCGGGACATTTTTGGCTTCTGGAGCTGTTTTTGTGAACTTGAAGGCTTCTTAACGCCAGTCCCCGAGTGTTCGGGATGCCAGTCCCCGAGTGTTCGGGACATTTTGGGCCCTGGAGCCATTTTTGTAAACTTGATAGTGCCTCATTGAGGGCTTACGAGTTCTAAGCTTTTGACCTGGAGGTCATATGGCTTTGAGTTTTTGACGCCAATCCCCGAGTGTTCGGGACGGTTTTTGGACCTGGAGCCGTTTTTTGTAAGGAATAGCAAACTTCTTTGAAACGCGAAACGCTTTGATGGAGTAGAAAGTATTCTTTGATTACTTGGTACAAGTATACACGTCTTTGCTGTCAAGGGCTTGGTTATTCTATACGGACACATTTCATTCGACCGTTTGGCCCGATATATCATATTTCTATCTAGATCCTATCTAGCACATCATGGCTTCTCCGAGGAGGTGACCTTCCGGGGGAATGCCCCCCAGTATCCGAGGTTGATTTGAAGAGAAGCCTTGAATACTTGTTGAGTCTTCCTTAGGTAGCATATGGATATTGCCTCATTAAAAACCTTGCCGGTAAAACCCTTCTTGGGATAAAACCCCGATCGAAGGAAAAGAGTGCAACGTATGCTTTTGGAACCTAAGGCCTTCAAGTTGGAAAGTGCTTTGGCTGTTTCGATCTGATACCTGCACACAGGTTAGTGTGAAATGTGACTAAAAAGGAAGATGGTTGTACCTTAGTGGCGATGGCGCTTTGGGCCTCAATGTGGTCCGTTATGCTCCAAACGTTAGTTTTAGGGGACGCGGTACGGTCCTTTGCTTTGTTTAGTCGGGCGTAGCCGAGAATGTAGCTTGTTATTGCTATTTTACTGTTCGCTTATCCTTTGGCTCCTTCGATGGTGGAGGTATTGGTGCCGGTGCCACATCGTGCACCGCAAACATTTCTTTTGTTGCATGTTATTCCCCGTAGACGGTTTTTACCCCATCCTTTGTCAGAAATTTCATCATTTGATGGAGGGTGGATGGTACTGCTTTCATGCAGTGTATCCATGGCCTCCCGAGCAAGGCTTTGTACCTCATATCTCCTTCGTTGACATGGAATTTGGCATTTTGGGTTGTGCTAGCCACGTTGACCGAGAGGGTGATTTCCCCTTTTGTTGATTCGCTCGCCATGTTGAATCCGTTGAGGACTCGAGAGACGGGCACGATTTGGTAAAGCAGTATGAGCTGTTCTACCACCCTTGACCTGATAATATTAGCCGAGCTACCTGGATCCACAAGTACACGTTTAATTTGAAGTGTATTCACAAGAAAAGAGATTACCAATGCGTCGTTGTGAGGTTGAGACAAGGTCTCGATGTCCTCATCGCTGAACGTGAGAGCGTCCTCGAGTATGTAACCTCGAGTTCTCTTTTCTCTGGTGATGGATATTTTTGTTCTTCTGACCATGGGTTCTTGTGGAGCATCGATGCCTCCCAAGATCATGTGGATGACATGTTGTGGCTTATCTGTTTCACTCTTCTTGGTCGCCACTCTTTCCCGGAATTGATTTTTGGCTCGGTCACTGAGGAATTCTCGGAGGTGACCTTTGCTGAGTAGTCGGGCTACTTCTTCCCAGAGTTGTCGGCAATCTTCGGTCCTGTGACCATGTGTGTTGTGAAATTCACACACTATTTTATGGTTCCTTTGTGAAGGATTTGATTGGATAGGCCTTGGCCACCTGGTGTCTCTGATTTTACCGATGGCGAATACGATGTCTGAAATGTCAACGTTGAAGTTGTATTCCGACAGGCGGGGTGCCTCCGTCGGCCCTGTGTGCCTATCGAATCCAGCTCTGTTAACAAGTCCCCGAGTATTCTGACCTCAATCCATCCTTCTGTCATTGCGGGGTATGTTGCGCCTTGGGACGTTTCTTCTATCTTCAGTGTATGGCTGGTATCTCTCTTTGTGTGGCTTTGAATCCTTTACCGGAAGCCTGCTAGGATATACCGAGCCCGAGGGGGCTCCTAGTTGATCATCTTTGACCCTAATTTTTTATTGGTATCGGTTGTGGACATCCGACCAAGTCACGGCGGGATACTCGACTAAGTTCTGCTTCAGTTGTTTCGAAGCTGCCGAGCTCCGCTCGTTCAAACCTTGACTGAAGGCCTGCACTGCCCAGTCGTCGGACACCGATGGTAGTTCAATCCGTTCCATTTGAAAGCGAGATACGAACTCCCGCAGCATCTCGTTCTCCCTTTTCTTGATTCTGAAGACGTCGGATTTCCTTGTAGCTACTTTGATGGCACCAACATGTACCTTTATGAAAGAATCTGTCAGCATGGCAAATGAATCTATCGAGTTTGGGGCTAGGTCATGATACCACATCATCGCCCCTTTCGAAAGCGTCTCTCCAAATTTTTTCAGTAGGACGGAATCGATCTCGTCGTTCTTTAGGTTGTTGCCCTTCACTGCACAAGTGTAAGAAGTGACGTGCTCGTTAGGATCCGAGATTCCGTTGTACTTCGGAAGGTCGGGCATTCAGAACTTCTTTGGAGTAGATTTTGGGGTCGCTTCCTGCGGGAACGACTTTTGTATGAACTTCTTCGAATCTACACCTTTCAGGATCAGGGGTGCCCCCAGAATTTGATCGACCCTAGAATTGTAGGTCTCTACCTTTTGTCGTTGGCTTCTATCTTCTTCTCACCCGACTAGTTCCTCTTTGTGAGGTCCTCAATCATATTTATGATTGTGGGGTCGGCTGCTGACCCGTTATTGCTTGATCTTTCTGGTACCTGTTCGTCTTGGGGAGCCGTTTCTGGTGCTACCGTGCTGGGAGTCTCCTGGTGGCTTTGCAGCTGAGCAATCGCCAGTTGTTGTGCTTGTAACATCTCGAAGATGACGTGAAGGCTAACCCCTTGTTCTTCCTGAGCCGGGGTTTTTTGAGCTTCTTTTTGATCTCCTTGGTGTATGCTCATGTTTGTGTGGGAGCTTATTTCGACGTGTTGAGAGGCCGCGTCCACGGGAATTGGTTCTTGTGCATCCTCAGGGTTTCGTGGTGGCACACCAACACCTGAAACAGCTACACAATTTTCACCATGATCCTCAAGATTGTTATTTTCGTGTGTGTTTACTGAGTTTGACATTTTGACCTGAAATCAAAAGATCTTGGACAAGAAAAAGTGTGAAAGGTAACTTGCGTTATGTAGTGAACCAGCAAGAAAATAATCACTATTATATTTAGCCCCACGGTGGGCGCCAAACTATTTACCTTGAAAATGGTAATAGAAATTAGATTTGATTTTGTGGTTCTAAAAAGATGTGATCTATTTTTATGCTAGTTGTTAGGCAATAGACGCTAAGTGAGAGACTCGAAAATAAGATAATAGCTTGAAAATGGCGTAATAGCCATATCGAATGGCGGGAAATCGGGGCCTCGAGCCAGCACATGCGGGGCCTCGAGGTTGAGTTGGATGCCTCGCTGAAGGCGGTCGATGGAGGATTAACAGTTATGGCAGCCTTTATGGAAGCCTATTAGGAACAATAATGAACAATAAATGAAGAACAATAAATAAAACACTATGAATATAAGCAATAAATGTAAGTAATAGAACCAAATAGAGAGTATGTTTGAGTTAGAGAGCAGAAAGAATGTTCTTGTATTGAATGTAGTATCCTCACCTTTTTTACTAATGACAAGGATCCCCTTTATAGATAAAGAGAATCCTAGTACGGTACAAGTGCATTTATTGCAAAGATATGAGGATGGTACTGGTATTCTGAGCTAGCCTATAGGCTAGGTCAGCTCTGGTCATGTCCTTGGGATCTTCCCGCTAGCGTGTCATAACCGCTACTTCATACTACCTCGGGGCCGAACGTCGTAAACCCTTAGGGTCGAACTCCGAGCTGAACTTCGAGCCTTTTGGGGGTGGCCCCTACGAGGTGCCCTAATGATCATAAAGTCGGGCCCTCTGATTTTGTCGTATACAGGATAGTTCGAGCCGGGCGAGGCCAGGATTTTGGGTACTGACTTGGTGCAGGATGCTTTAGACAAGGTGAAGGTGATTCAGGAGAGGCTTCGTACAGTGCAGTCGAGGCAAAAGAGTTATGCTGACAGAAAGGTTCGTGATGTGTCCTATATGGTTGGGGAGAGGTTCTATTGAAGGTTTCACCTATGAAGGGTGTTATGAGATTTGGGAAGAAGGGTAAATTGAGTCCTCGGTTCATTGGGCCTTCTGAGGTGCTTCGGAGGATTGGGGAGGTGGCTTATGAGCTTGCTTTGCCACCCAGCTTGTCGAGTGTGCATCTGGTATTTCATGTTTCTATGCTCCGGATGTATATTGGAGATCCGTCTCATGTTCTGGATTTCAGCATGGTTCAGTTAGAGGGTGATTTGACCTATGATGTGGAGCCGGCAGCTATTTTGGACCGTCAGGTTCGAAAGATGAGATCAAAGGATATAGGTTCAATGAAAGTGCAATGGAGAGGTCGGCCCGTGGAGGAGGCTACCTGGGAGACCGAGCGAGAGATATGGAGCAGATATCCTCGCCTATTTGAGACTTCAGGTATGTTTCTTGACTCGTTCGAGGATGAACGTTTGTTTAAGAGGGGGGGGATGTAACGACCCTGCCGGTCGTTTCATGAGTTACTGCTCTATTTCCCCCATTTTTGCTTTTTTATGCTTTGTTCATATGTGTTATATGGTATCGGGTTAGTCGGTTCGAATCCCGTATGGTTTTGGTAAGGTTTGAGACACTTAGTCTCTTAAGTTGGTCTTTTATTTGGAAAAGTCAACCGGAAGTTGACTTGTTAGCATACGATCTCGGAATTTGGTTTTTATGATTCGGATAGCTTCAGGAGGTAATTTGGGACTTAGGAGCGTGATCGGAATGTGTTTTGGAGGTCCAGAGTAGATTTAGGCTTGAATTGGCGAAAATAGATTTTTGGCGTTTTCCGGTTGATAGTGGAAATTTTGATATCGGGGTCGGAATGGAATTCCGGGAGTTGCAGTAGGTCTGTTGTGTCATATGGGATGTTTGTGCAAAATTTTTGGTCATTCGGACGAGGTTTGATAGATTTTCTGATCGAAAGCAGAATTCGGATGTTTTTGGAGTTCTTAGGCTTGAATCTGTGGTTGATTCGATGTTTCGATGTTGTTTTAGGTGTTTCTAAGATTGGTATAAGTTTGGAAGGTGGTATATAACTTGGTCGTACTTTTGGTTGAGGTCCCGGGGGCCTCGGGGTGATTTCGGGTGGTTGACGGGAGGTTTGGAGTTTGAATTAGCAACTGAAGTGTTGAAGCTCCTGTCATAACCGCACCTGCGGCTTGGGGGCCGCAGGTGCGGGCCTGAAAAAGCGAAAAAGGGAACGCAGATGTGGCCAAGGGAATGAATGACTAGAGCCGCAGATGTGGAATTTTAGGCGCACCTGCGATGGCGCAGGTGCGGGATTTTGATCGCAGGTGCGGTCTTTGAGAGATAAATGGAATCCGCAGATGCGCACTAGGGACCGCAGATGCGTGTCCGCAGGTGCGAGATTTCGACCGCAAAAGCGGATTAGCTGGGGGAGAACATACAAATTTGGCCCTTCGCGATTTTTGAGTGGTTTTTCACCATTTTTCATTCGGGAGAGAGCTTGGGAGAGAAAATTGAAGAGGGAATTCAAGAAATTTTCGTGGAGGTAAGGTTTTTGGACCCTAAACGTGTTTCTATGGTGGTTTTTGACTGATTAAACTTGAAATCTATGGAATTTAGTAGCAAAAAATAGGGGTTAAGGGCTTGGGAATTGGAGACCTAAATTTAGGGATTTGAGGGGTCATTTGTGGTTGGATTTTCGTATATTTGGTATGTATGAACTCGTGGGAGGATATGGATTCTATTGAAGTAATTTTTATCGGATTCTGAGACGTGGGCCCGGGGGTCGGGTTTGGTCAATTTTGGGATTTGTGATGTAATTTGATTAATTTCGTATAGGTTTCACTCCTTTGGCGTATATTGATGGTTATAAACTGAGTTTGGTTAGATTCGAGGAATTTGGAGGCTGAAACGAGAGGAAAGGGCATCGCGGGCTAGAGTTGGGATTGGCTTGAGGTAAGTAACGCTTCCAATCTTTGTTGTGAGGGTTCGAAACCCCGAACTATGTGTTCTATGATTATTATAAAGGTGACGCAATGCCAAGTGACGGGCGTGTGGGCGTGCACCGTGAGAAACGCGGCCTGGATCATTCCAGAGCGCCGCTTAGTGGTTCTTTCTTACCGATATATGTGTTGTAATTATGTGATTTAGTTGATGAGCTCTTAATCATTCTGATTATCATGTTAAGGCTTCACGTCAATATTATTGAGACCCAAGAGGTCGTTTCTTGCTGTCATATCATTTGTTTTGTTAATATTCTGTACTCAGTCGTATTCATGCATATTATATCATGTCTCAGTCTCGGTTATTGCTATTTGACACATCATATTATTGTCCGGGCTAGTATCATGACATTTGGAACCTGTGTGTGTGAGACTGGTGAGTTATGACTGAGTGAGGCCGAGACCTTATATTGAGTGGCAGTATGGGATCGGGTTGCACGCCGCAGCGAGATATTGAACAAGCCTTTGTTGGCTTTGTTGTAGCGCTTGGGCTAATGAGAAAAGCTCCTCCGGAGTCTTTACACCCCAGTGAGTGCAGTTGATAATATTGGGGGACTAATCTTCCCTGGACGTGGATCTTGTCCCAAGTGTTATACCGGGAGATAGATCTTCTCCGTGAGGATGGATTGGCCTGTGTCCTGGGTAGTGGGTGACTGCGGTCAGTGATATATATTCCGAGATGGATCTTCCCTGGGTCAGATGGCCATATACAGTACCGAGTGGTTGAGCACTTGTGAGTGGAGGTTCATGGAACATTGATCATGCTAGTTGTGCATTGGTATATATAAAAAATCTCTGAGTTTTGAACTTTGTACTGTTTAGTTGCATTTAAATACTGTCGAGCTTTACTGGAACTGTAAGCATGTCTACTTTCCTGTTCACTTATATGTTATTACCTGTTGAGGTTTGGTCCGTCACTACCTGTCAGTTCATAGGTTGGACTTGTTACTTACTGAGTTGGTGTACTCACGTTACCCCTGCACCTTGTGTGCAGATCCATGCATTTCGGGTCACGGTACCGGCTGCTGATCATATTATTGCGGACTTTTACTCGGAGATTGCGAGGTAGCTGCTTGGCGACCGCAGTTCCGCCTTCTCCTTCCTTATCTTCCTTTAGTTTATTTTTTAGATATTCTCAGACTGTGTTAGTCTTGTTATGTCGAACAGTTGTAGTAGTTTTTGCTCATGACTAGTGACACCCGAGGTCGGGCTTGTATTTCTTTCCGCATGTTTTGGATTTCTACTTTTATCTTATTGGATTTCTGCTAAAAATATAATTTTTCTTAAGTTTTAATTGGCAAATGGAGTACTTTAGAGATAAGTGGCTGGCCTAGTTTCACGATAGGCGCCATCACGACCAGGTCGGTTTTTGGGTCGTGACATCTTGATACTTACTAGGTACCGTTGTGGTGTACTCATACTAATGTACATTTTTTTTTATGCACAGAGCCAGGTATTGGAGATATAGGACTTGGACAGAGTTAGAGTGTGATCGTAAGGATTCAAGGTAGAGTTGTTTGGTCGTCGCAGTCCCTTGGACTCTTTCCCTTTTATCGTACTGGCAATTATTATTCGAGCAGTATTGTATATTTAATTTCCTTCAGATCATTTCATGTATTCAGTTAGAGTTCGTGACTCAGTACTACCAGTCTTGGGAGGTTGTATCGTTAATTCCGTTGTTGGTTTTGTTTATATTTAAAAAAATGGCTTGAATTGTTATTATAATCGGCTTACTTAGTCTTAGAGACTAAGTGCCATCACGACACTTATGGTGGGATTTTGGGCCGTGACAAGTTGGTATAAAAGCTCTAGGTTCATAGGCTCTATGAGTCATGAACGAGTTTAGTAGAGTCTTGCGGATCGTTACAGAGACGTCTGTACTTATTTCCGAGAGGCTACAGAGCTAGTAGGAAAATTTCCACTTCTTTCATTCCTTATCGTGCGACATTTATTCAGCTTGAAGCATATATCTTATGTTCTTTTGTGTCCACTCGTGTATTAAATTGCACACTCGGTATCAATTATACTCCAACGGTTCGTGATTCTACAAAGGGTTATAAGGGAGCCAGGATTGCTCAACCATTGTTACCACGTGTCGTCCATATCTAGGACGCGGAAGTATTGAAAGATCATTCAGTTGTGTAAATGGGGTGCAACAGATTTTGACATCTGGTTGATAAGTACGATCTTAAGAAGGTTTAATTTGTTGCCTAATCGTCAAAATTGCGGTAGGGTTACTAGGCGGATATAGATCTAAAGATATTTGGTGGTATTAGAGACTATGTGGTTCGTATGGGATTTTTATTTAGCGAAGGGTACATACTAGCAGCCAAGACACTACATGAAGTGAGTTTAGTTGTCATGAGCATAACATGCGCCAAATAAATGGATCGAGGTGTCTTATGACCGATGTCGTACAAACGATGGATGTTAGTATTATGGATCATCGGACTGTGTCCTATGGCTTCGCGCCAAGTGAAGGGAGTCCACTATCAATGATCAGATTGCGGGGCTCATGTGTTATATCAGTTTTGGCCTGAGATGTGTATATGTGGTATTGAAAGGTTCTCCAAAACATGTATACTATTAAGAGCTGGGATTTATATGGGATGATGCTAGGACTTTCGGTACTCCCGCGTCCTTAATAATTCTACAATTCAGTATCAATGGGGTCATGGAAACAATTTCAGAATACTCGGGGTGCTCCAGTAAGTTCTTTTAATGCACCACCGACACTAGGTTCCTATAATGGTTATTCCAGTTATCTGGCACATACTCAGTATGAGCAGCCGAACCTGCATAGGGGTTGTTAGCGGTGTGGTAATACTAGACACATCATGAGAGATTGTCCCATACTTGGGAGAGGCAGATTTTATCAAAATACTTTGGCTACAAGCTCTATTCCAGTTACTACCCCCACATGCACAGTCAGTAAGGGGTAAAGAACGAGCGGGTAGAGGGCGCCCTAGAGGAGGAGGCCCAACCCATTGATATAATTGATATGGTATAGTTGAGGTCGTTAACCCAGAGGGTGTCGTTACATGTATGATTTAATTCATAATAGAGGAGAATTTTTCTCATTGTGATTCAATTCCAATTATGGAGGTGAGACCTCCTATCATGCTCAATGTATGGTGAGTTAGTGATTTTGTACACCACTCGCGTGTTTATCCCTGTTGGGAGATTTGATAGTGTTAGCCTGTGTCTAGCATTTTTGTTTTGTACACTATTGAGGGCTAAGAGTTCAAAAGTGACTTTCTGTTACTCACTATAATGGATTTTGGTATAAATTCAGGATAGTTGATTTAAAAATTGGGAATTATAAGCCCTACTGGTATGGGGCTCATTGTCTGTTGTGAAATTGCTTATCGGAATTTATAAAAAGAGAAATGAAAGAGTTCATTTGGCACAATGTGCAAAATACTTGTGATTCAGAGTTGAGGATGAGATCCTCGTATTTTTATATGATGTGAAATAATTAAAACGGGCTATTTGCCGCGATGGAAGTTATATAAGGACGAGATCCTTGTGATGCAAATTTATGTGTTTAAATTCTCCATTTTGTGAAATTATAATTTGTACTATAGTATTAATGGGGAGTCATGCATGTTAGGCTTATTTGATAATTCTTTTATGTGTTATTGTGCATACTTTGCCAAATTCGTGTTGAAATTATTGGGTTTTAGCCTACGAGGTGAGTGCCCATGTGGCGTAAAATGTGACTCGTTAATTCGGAAGAATAATTATGAGGTCTTCATGCTTCATGTGTTGCTGTCAATGTTGTGAAAAAATTGAAACAAGGTTTTGGTTAATATGAGATTAATTGAGGGTACTGGAATTAACTATGAACAACTATTAAGACCAGAGATGTGGTTATGGGCATGCATATGATGTGTTTCATGTTCAGATATCATTATGATAATACAGTGCTTGAAATGCCGAGATTAGTGTTATTGATTTGGGTTGTGGATGTGTTGTTAGGAGTTGTTTTGGTGTTACTCTGGCAGGTGGAAAGGCCCAATTATAGGGGAGACTCTGTCGAAATTTCTAAAAAATTTAGGAGTTAGAGAAATTTGGGAGATTAAGATGGGCCAAAGAAGAAATAAGTTATGTTATTTGTTTGAGGGCGGACCCTACTTCTCATTTGAGGACGAATGATCCTATGTGGGGATAATGTAACACCCGAAAAATTTTGAAAGATCAGGCCCTTTTGAGATTTATTGAAGTGTAAGAAATTGGCTTTAAAGTTTATAACTGAGGATAAAAGGAATAATCTCAACTGAGATGGTGTTGTGGGACCCATGTTAAATTGCGGTGACATAGAATCACCCACGAGTATGTGTGTAAGGATACACTCAGTAATTTAATGTCCTCAGAAAGATTCTTGGAACGTTCGAGGACGAACGTATGTTTTCAGAAGGGGAGAATGTAACGACCCGACTTGTCGTTTTAAGAATTAACGCCCCATTCAACGACTTAAGATCCCAAGCAACTTCGTAACACGTATTATGACTTGCGTGTGTGGTCGAGTTTGATTTTCGAAAGCTTCGGAATTTAATTGAAAGAATAACTCTCATTTTTGAAGCTGAAATTAAAAGAGTTGACCGGAGTTTGACTTCTGAGCAAACGACTCAGGAATAGAATTGTGATAATTCCAATAGCTTTATATGGTAATTTCGGACTTGGGCTATGCTCGGATTTGGATTTGTAAGTCCGTAGGACAATTCAACGCATTTTGGCGAAAGTTGGAAAATAGAAGATTTTTGAAAAGTTTGACCGGGGAGGTGACTTTTTGATATCGCGATCGAAATCCGATTCTGGAAATTGGAACAGCTCCGTTATGTTATTTATGACTTGTGTGTAAAATTTGAGGTCAATCGGAATTGATTTGATAGGTTTCGGCGTCGAATGTAGAATTTGGAATTTGTTAGTTCTGAATAAGCTTGAATTGGGGTACTATTCGTGTTTTAGTGTTGTTCAATATAATTTGAGGCATCGATTAAGTTCGTGTCATATTATGGGACATGTTAGTATAATTGGTTGGGGTCCCATGGGGCTCGGATGAGTTTTGGAAGAGTTTGGTGTTTTGAGCATAAGCATGTAATGATCCAAAGCTCCATTTTTAGTTCTAGAGATCGGAATTCGATTTCGAGACTTCCGAGATTTTGATAATGAATTATAGGAGAGATCTAGAAAGTTTGGTTTAATTTCATCGTCGCGACTGGGTTTTTAGCGAAAAACATGAGTTAATTGTTTAACGAACGAAAATGGTATTGGATTAAGTAAATGAGCGCCGAATTGAGTTTCGATTGAAGGAATAGGTTTGTATTATTATTTGTGACTCATAGGAACAAGAATCGTCGAATTCTGAGTTCGTATGATGGAGTTAGAACCTTTTTAGTGAAAATAATTATTGCTGGTGCAACAAGATCTGGTTCGCACCTTTAGCGACCGGATGGACACCTTTAGCGACCAGAATGGGCTTTTAGCGACCCGAATCATGTTTTTATTGAGCAGTTTCGTCTTTTAGCTCATTTCAACATTTTTGGAGCTAGGGTAGGATTTGGGCGATTTTTTAGAGGATTTTCACCTAATGGATTAGGGTAAGTGTTTCCTACTCGGTTTTCATTATATTTCATGATTCCATGACTTATTTTCATCTTTTAATAGTGAATCAAACGAAAGAAATTGGAGAAATTTGTAAAAGTTTTCAAAAACAAAAATTCTAGATTTGGAGGTCAATTCGTTATCGGAAATTGATAACATCGGTATGGTTGAACTCGTATTGGAATAGGTGTTCAGATTTCGTGAAAATTTTGTCGGGTTCCGAGAGGCAGGCCCCGCGTTGACTTTTGGTTGACTTTTTAATGTGAAATTTTAAGTCGATATTTTATTATCCGGAATTATTTCGATGTATTTTAATAAAGTTATATAATTAATTTTGGATAGATTTGAGCCTCCCGGAGGTCAATTCAAGCAAGATGACTATTTTGGAATATCGGCCTAACTTCAAAAAGGTAAGTATCTTGCCAAATCTTGTGGGAAAATTTTCCCTTAGGCATTGAGTCTTATGTGAAAATTGTTTGATTGAAAACGATGTACGCGAGGTGACGAGTATGTACTTGATTTATATGTGCAAATTATATCGGTTAAAACTCGTAGACATCCCTACGTATTAAATTGGAAAATTTTTGAAACTTATGAAATTCCTTATTTGTCATGCCTCATTCCTTGTTTGTCAAGTTTGATTTTATATGATAATTTGGTGTGATTTTCACTTGATTTGTATGTGAATTCCTTGATTTTTGAGTTGCCATTTTGTGGAAGACATTTTCATTTTAGAAGTTTCCTTTAATTTATTCAATTGGAATATTTACCTCTTAAACAATTTTGTGGACTCATTTATCGTTAGGTAGCCATTTCGTGGAGACACTTTCAATATCAATTTTTATCTTCGAATAATTAAATGGGAATTTAAGTTATCAAGAGGCATAAATCTATATATTTCTTGAAGTTGTGATTTAAAAGAGATGTTGTTCCTTGATGAATTACTTTTCAGTTCATGTTAATGAAAATTGGGTACTGAATTATAAAGGCCGTGAATCATATTGAGGCAAAGCGCTAAACTGTGAAATATTATTTGGTTGAGTTGTTCACTCCTGAACATTCAACTAAGATGTGCACATTATGATCGAGTCGTGGGCTCCTTATTGTGAAAAATAATATTATTGTTGATTTTGTGATATGTTGTGATATTTGAGCACTTGATGTGCAATTTGTTATATGTTGTGATATTTGAGCACTTGATGTGCAATTGTGATATGTTGTGTTATTCGAGCACTTGAGGTGTAACTTGTGAAATGATGTGATATTTGAGCACTTGAGGTGAAATTCGTGAAATGATGTGATATTCAAGCACTTGAGGTGCAATTTATGATATGATGTGATATGTGGGCACTTGAGGTGCGAATTGTGATATTGATACGCACGCGGTGGTATAAGGTCAGGGTGTTGAAACTCATGCGGTGAGATAAGGGGGGCTTGATACGCGTGGCTAGTAGGGGAACTACTAGAAGTCATGCAGTGTGATAAGGGTGGCTAAAACGCGGGATGCTTTTTCGGGCAAAATAATTTTTAAAACCAAATGTGAAGTCTCCCGCGGTGATATAAGGAAAGATTGTGAATTTACTTTTGGGGCTACAAGGCTATACCTCGGGAGTGCCCTTTTGTTGATATTTCTCTATGGATGCTGTCGATGCCCCCTTTTTCTAAAGGCGAAATCGGGTTTACGACATTTGGGCGGAAAACTCTATTCCTTTCGGGAATTTGGGTTTGAGATTTAGAAGAGTCGCCACCTAATGATTAAGTGCATTAGGACACTAAGAATTTAAAAGAAAGAAGAGCAAGAGAATAGGTAAGGGCTTGAAATTATCTCAGGGGGAAGGTGTTAGGCACCCCCCAAGATCCACTAGTGTGGTTCCCGACCATGCTACAGTTGTGACTTTAATGCAAGTAAACATACAAGACAACTTCCACATAACAATTACAAGTAGGAATGTATAAAGGTTAAATAAGCATGCTGAAGTCAGGAAATAGGTGGTTTCATAGTTGTTTAAAAGAATGTATAAGTGCAGAAAAATAAGGATCAAATAACGAGTGCAAACAATAAGACAAAAGAAGTGAAATGGGCGGAAGTTTAAAAAAAAACAGTGCTGGAAATTCAAAGAGGTTTTAAATGATTTGAAGCGAAATACAAGGTTTAAAGAGCTGGAAACTGACAGTTTAAAGAAAACAATAACGAAAGTACATAAGGAGGGAGGGGGGTCCTAGGTTTATAAATAACATGGATCATCCACGCAACACCCGGTAACCAATTATACGCGTGGTGTTATCGCGTGATCATCATATCCATGTCTACCCTTCCCACCCCATTAAGGTATTAAAGCGCAGAATAGTATCGTTACTTATTGCATGCTATTACCCGTCCCAATCCTATCAGTCCCGGAGGCATTGAGACTACTAATCCTAAAGGGGAGGGAGTTGGGGGCTTTTCAGAAGTTTTAAAAGGATAAAAGTCTAGGCGACAAACAAAAACACATAATCAAATAGGGGAGAAGCAAACAGCAGTTAAGGCTCAAACAGGCCTCCTCACTTAAAGGCAAATATATAGCATGACTTCAGATACTGGTTATGGTCTGAATTAAATTTAAAAGCGTTAGGACAGGCTGATTTATCACATATTTCTCAGATGAGGAGTCCGAATTAGCCTTGTCTGGTTGTAGTTATCAAAGCTGACACAGTTAATTAATTACCTAATGGTTTGCCTAAGTGAGACCTATAGGCATGGTATCTAACAGAGCGTACTGATTTTAAAGAAAGGGATCACTAGTGTTATAGACAAAAGATCTGCAGATTTTAAACGAACTTATGACTGGTTTTAAACGTATAGATAAAATAGACGAGGCTGATTCGATTGATTATTCCTATAGGCAAGTTATCTAAGCGTTATTGGTTTTAAAACGATTACAGAGATGCAAGAGTCCTATAGGCATGGTATCTAGAATGAAGTTGATTATTATTAGACCTATGATTGTTTGCCTAATGACAGGTATATGCAGAAGTGCAGAAAAGAAACCTATGATCATGATTTCTATATGCAGAAATGCAGGGACTTAGAGACAGGATTTCTATATGCAGAGATGCAGAAATAAATGACCTATAGGCATGCTGTCTATGTGAATGCAGGAATTAAAAATCCTATAGGCAAGTTATCTAAGATGAGAATGCAGAAGTTTATAGGTAACCTATAGGCATGTTTTCTAAGATGAGAATGCAGAAATAAATAACCTATAGGCATATTTTCTACCCTTTTTCATACATTCATCCCCATCCCTTTCCACTAACCATCCCCAATAGTTATTACAAATTATTACAGACCCGAATGAATCTAAAGAAAGAAAAGTAAAATTACATCAGAAGTTCCAGCTACAACCAAACAGCCTAATTCAGACTCAAAGTCCAACAATATGAGATAAACCAACTCCCAGGATCAGATTTCCAAAAGCCTTTCTCATCCTTTGGATGTGTCAAAGTTCCAAGGAGCTTCATGAACTCCAAGCAATGCTTACACCCAATTACATTGCAGAATTAAGATTATGGTGCAGTGTGGAATAGCCAGCCCTCGAATGTCCAAGTTCAGAGGGAGCTCCAGGTCACAAAGCAAGGCTCATAAGAGGGGAGCCATGGCAGGCTGATGGTCATGCCCAGCAATTGGGAATGCTGGCACACCCCTGACCAGCCTGTCAGCCAAAACTTGGGAGTTAGGATCCATTGAAGATCAAGTTCAGGCCTGAGCAGTAACTTGGATACTGCCAGGCCAAAACCTTAACTCAGACACATAGAGGAAAATAGGGGTAGGGATTCACAATAGAAACATATACAGGGAAAGAACATACATAATTTAATCACTGAACATGCACAGTAAAGAGAACAAGAATGCTGGAACTATAAAGTAAGCACATAGAGGTGAGGCAAAAATTCAATCAGAACATACCAGTTTCAGAAGAAATAAGTAAAAACAGTAGTCTTGAAAAGGCCAAGTTGCAAGCAAAGCAATTCCAAAAGATCCCAAGCAAAGCAGAATATCGAATTCAAAACAGTATTGCAAGTGTGCAAGTATTTTAAAGACTAGTGGTGTGAAGGTTGTGTGAAGAATGAAGTCGTAAGATGTTGTGGTAAGATGCAAGGTAAGGTCCCTTTTATAGTGCAGAAAGCAAGCAAGAAAGGCAAGGAAATATTATTGAAATCAGTCTCCCTTTGGTTAAGGGATTCTGATTCAAACGGGTAAAAGCCAGTTAAGGAAAGAAATTTTAATTAAAACCTTTCAAAGTAGCACAAAAGGGGTAAATACATAGAAGTTATTTAAGGAAAACAGTCAATAGTACACGGTTCGTGCCAAATATGGCAAGGGAATCAATCAAATAGTCCTGACACCTAAATTACAAGTTCAAATTGACGGAATCAAGTCAAGAAAGGTAAAGGAGATTCAATCAAAGAAAAATCAATGACAATTCCTCAGCCTTATTAAAGGGATTTCAGAATCAATCACTTAGATGGTGAAAACATATTTGAAAGAGGGATTTTCTCATATATAAAGCATACAGATCAAACAAAAGGAATTGTCAAGTCATTTAGGAAAAAGAGTCTATCATTGAAAGCCTTAGAGTGACAAGCAAAAAGAGATTCAAGTTCAGTTGCGGACTCATAGTGAGTCTGAAAGCCTAGGGTCCCAAAGTGGAACCCTAATACCACTTGCCAAAGAAACCCCCAAATCCTAGGGTTTTGAATTGAGTCAGACATAGAGGTGAGAAAACAGGTCATTGAAAGAGGCTCAGAAGTCTTTTCCAAAGACTGATGAGAGAAAAACACACACGATAGAAAGAACACTGATTCAAGGTCATGAGAACACGTTTGAGA
Source organism: Nicotiana attenuata (assembly GCF_001879085.1). Taxonomy (NCBI): domain Eukaryota; kingdom Viridiplantae; phylum Streptophyta; class Magnoliopsida; order Solanales; family Solanaceae; genus Nicotiana; species Nicotiana attenuata. The sequence goes on from NW_017674608.1 coordinate 89,348, forward strand.
AAACTCGGAATTTAAACAAGTTCAGAAGAAAGAGATGATACGAGTTTTAAGCAAAAGTAGATGAAATATGCTTAGCAGGAACACAAACAGAGTTCAGTAAAGTGAACAAAATCAAAGAACTCAACCACAAACACATATAGCAAACAACACGGATTAACATGCGAGTACAAGAATAACAATAAAAATAGAAGAATCTTGCATAATAGAAAGAGAAACAAAGAGCAACCTCATGCGTAGTAGAAAAGAAAATATACGAGCTTAACATAGATGATCACACATAAAGAAAGAACAGAAAGAATCAGAAAGATATTTGAAGAAACTTTTTCAGAAATCCTAAAATCGAAATTGAACGATTTTGAAAAGGAAATTTGGGGAAAACCTTTAAAATGTCAAGTAAAGCCCAGACATATCACAAATCTAAGAAAATAAGCAAGTACATAACCTCAGACGGCTTAGAGTTGCAGACAACACCCTAGAAATGAGAAAGGTCTTGAGGAGAGTCAGATCCTGAGTCGAAAAGACTCATATTGCTTGAACATGCCGGAATAATGGCCGGAGAAGCCATAGATCTACAAATCTGAGAAGGATCTAAAGAGGGCCATCGAAGTCGGGATTCAAACCTTGAATAGCTTAGGTCTGATGGTGAGAAAGGATGAGTACAGACCGTCCATGGCCGGAGACGCCATGGATTTCGGTGAAAATACGGTGAGATAAGGTGGGAAACGATTAGGGTTTCGGAGAGGTTCGAGAGAGTTTGAGACGAAGAGGGTTTGAAGGCGGCGTCTTAGGTGAAATGAATTAGGTCAAGGGAGGTTTGGGAATTAAAAAAGGAAAGGGGAATTTATGGTCGTTGATCAAAATGATCGACGGCCTGGATCAAAGGGGAGCCGGGTGGGTTTTTAAATTGGTTCAGGGGTCGGGTAATTTAGGTTTAATTTGGGGCGGAATAGGGGTCAATTTCAGGTTAAAATTGAAAGGAAATGAGGCTGTAATCGAAATAGAAATGGGCTAAATGTTAAATAGCCAATTTTCTCCTTTTTATTTTATAAAAATAGTAATAATGATTTTAAAAGTAAATTGAAAACACTGAGCCAACAAATACTATATAAATATTAATCTAAAAATATTGAAAATAATTTTATAATTATAAAATGCCATTAATCGTAAAATAGGCTATAATTGCAATTACATGCAATTTAGCTTTAAAAATGCCAAATAAATTTGTAAAAATATACAAAAATCACCTTAATTATATTTTGGTGTAAATATGAGAATAAAAATAAATTATTCACCAAAATGATAATCTTGGGAATAATTATTGGATTTTGTACTGCTAAAAATAGACAATAATTTATTTTAAAATCTTTAAAAATTAGGGGAAGATACCAACACTCTTGGGCATGCTTATATATGCATGTACATGCTATTTTGAAAGTATTTTGCATATAAAAGTACATAGGGAAAAAATTGGGTATCAACAAATGCACTAGTCTTTGGTTAATTTGTTTTCCGTGATAGACAAATACTTGTGTTCTTCCGTGGTGTATTATTTGATTTTATTATGTGTTTTGTATTCCTTGTTGTAATGTGTTAGCCTTGGTTCTTCGTACGAGACTCTGAAGATTTGTGTTTCTGATTTTACTAGTTTTCGAGGTTGAACTGTTTTGAACAAAAGAAATTTGTTGTTGCGTTTAATTTAATAAGTTCTACATCCAAATCAGTAGCTCTCGGGTGCTTCATTTTAATGGAAATGTTATTTTATTCAC
>NW_017674609.1:0-12033 GCF_001879085.1 Nicotiana attenuata
ATTTTTATAAAATTAAGAAAAATGAATAAATACAAAGTACAAAAAAATATATACAAAAAATGAAATACAAAAGAAAGGCAAAAAAAAAGGGGGGGGGGGGCTGCCAAAATTGGGCCCAAATGGCTGAGCCCAAACAAAATAGGCACTGACCCGTCCCAGACCCGTCCAACCTCACCCGGTCCAATTCCCCAGTCCACTTGAAACGACGTCGTTTGGACTCGTTCAATCAGGACCGTCGAGGTTCCTTGATCGAACGGTTCCGAAGCTGGGTTTAATTAATATATATATGTCCAAAACACACCCCCCCTACCCCCTCATTCATCTCTCTCGCACCCCACCCTCATATCTCACCGGAAATCGTCACACCGCAGCCCCGCCGTATCTCCACCCCCTTGCCACCGTCCGCCGCCACTCGCCGCCGGCCGGAAATCGCCTCCGCCGGCGGCGTTGCCCCAAATAACGCCAAAAATACACCCCTGCTTCCCCTCAACCTCCTCTTTACGAATCCACGCATGGTTTCTCTCAAATCCCCCTCTAACTCTTCGAATAAAGGAAAACCTAGACGCCGCCTCCGCCGTGTACGGCGGCGCCGCCCCCCAGATTCCGCCCAAATTACACCCTAGACTCTCCTTACCCTCCTATCCCCGAATCTCAAGCTAATTTTTCTCAAATCTAACCGGAATGGCTCGAATCTTAGGTCTAGGGTTCCGGATGGGGGTTTTGAGGTTTCATTGAGTAGTTGATCCTTACATGATGATATTTGCCTATTTTTGACAAAGAATAGGCAAATAACATCATTTGGGGATCAAGTTCGAGGGCGATTGAGTTCGATTGCAGAGTCGTGTAAGTTTTCTTCTTATACCCCTCTTTTACTGTTTTTGCTTTACTTTTTTAGGTATTATTGATTTCTTCCAGTACGTAGTAGTAGAATTGACTATATCTGATTTTCTGTTTGTTCTTTAGTTTTGATTTTCTCTTAGCCTTCTCAGAATTGATTCTGATTCAGCATGACCCCTGTTTTTGAGTGTTGATATGATTCTTGTTTGATTGTTATTTGTCCAAATAGTTCGTTAATTGAAACCAATATGGATTAATTCAGGATTTTAAAATAAGTCTAGTTCTGTTGAACACTGCCAGGCCTATGTTAAGTTAACCATAGTCAGTGATAACCAAGTTCTGAGGTTTAGTTTTAGTTTGGTATGGTTCAGTAATTATGGTACAATTAAAGGGTAATCTGGGCATAGAAAAGGGTAGTTTTATTAGGAATAGTAATTGTAAAAATAGGGGAAGGGTAGTGTAGGAATTGCAATAGGTGTAGGACCTTCTAGAATAGACTTTAGTGTAGTTTTAATAAAATAAGTGTTGTTACTTGGGTAATAAGTCTTAAAAATGAGGGACTAAAAAAAACTAAATGAGGGAGGGACTAAAAAGAAAACTAAAATCTGAAGGTAACTTTAGGTTTTGCCTATAAAAGGCACCTACATTGCCTTGTGCAGCAAGGTTGGAGATCCTGGGAAAAAATTCCTTGAAAAGTTCAGAGATCTCTAAATTTTTTCATAAAAGTTTCCAGCAGTTAATTTCCAAATCCATTTCCGAGTTTTGCATTACACAGTTCTAATTTCTAGTTTATTTCTGATAAGCTTAGGAGTCGAACAAGTTGTCCTGGTCTATTTGCTATTCGATAAGGTTTAGAAATCACCTTCAAAGCTAAATCGTGAGTCATTTGTGGTGTTAATTTTCTGTTGATTCTACACTGGGCTATAAGCTGTTGTTTTTTGAATCGAGAATCTGTTTCGAGCTGCTGAATTCTACTGCTGCTTGTTGCCTAATACTGCGCGACTTACCTCTCTTCCTTTGCTCATTCAAATCCAGGTACATGCTTTAAATCTTACTTGATGTAATCTTTGGAATGGAAGTGAAATGAGATGGAGTTTACCCCTTGGCACGTTTGTTCATCTGATTTTGTTTGTATATTTACAACTGGAAGTATATTAGCGATGTATATTTAGCTAATGTTGATCAAATTTGTTTTGAAGTTGTATTCACATGAACACTGTTGTAATAATCCGGACTGCCTGGGACTGTTTTTTTTATATCAGAGTGAATAGCCTAGAATTGCTTGTAAACTCTAAGTTTGTCGTGACTTAGTTCTATGTGTAAGGTGCTGAACTTATAAGCCTTTATAGTTTTAATAGGCTCCTGTGTAATTACTCTTTAGACAATCCAACTGCTGAATATAATCAGCAATTGAATCAGTAGTCACGAATTTGCCTTAGAATAAGCGTGAATAAACGAGTCGAAAGCCTAATGAACAATCAGAGATAATTACGGTCCTATCGGCGTTAAGACTGGACTCTGGTTCCTTAATCAAACGACAGAATGGGACTAAATGCTGCTCCTGGGCCTGTATAATTTTCACGATTGGGCATTGATGAGGTTCGACTACTGGGCAAATTCACAGCGCAGTTTTGGGCCAAATTCCCCAATCACTGTACAGTCCTGGGCCCAAAGTTCACATTAGGAATATGGTTATTCAATTTGCAACATAAAATTTAGGTCTTCAAGTTAGGTGGCGATTTTAAATTAAAAGGTTTTATCCTTTTATTTGAATCCGGACTTGAATTTGGAAACCCGAATTTCATATTGCCAAGCCCTTTAAAGACCACAATGCAAATAGAGAATCTAGTTCGATTTAGATTGACCTTAAAAAATAATTAAATGAGACGAGCCTCGCCAAACAAAACATATAAACTGCGGGGCCCTCATTAAATACTATATTAAAATATTTTAGAAATTGGGCGTGCCGTTTAGCGAATTTCCCTGGCCCCCATAAAGTTGATAACACGTTAGTCGCTCTAGGCGCGTCTTTTAATAAAATTACCTTCCTAAAGTCGGGTGTGCATTTCATGCGACCCAAATCCAAATCCTAAAACGTTGAATAAGAGGTGTTGAGGATCCGGGTGCATTTCATGTGACGTGATCCAAAAGCACGCTCTTAAACGGCGTTCACTTTCGTAAAAATAAATTATAAGCGGTAAATAATATTAAAACTGCACTATAGGTCCGAGCATGTATTTAAAACTAGAATTTCAGCCATATATAATAATTTAAGCGACCGTGCTAGAACCACGGGATTCGGGGGTGCCTAACACCTTCCCTCGGGTCAACAGAATTCCTTACACAGAATCTCTGGTTCGCAGACTCCAATTGGGAAGTCGAAATATTCCTCGATCTGGGATTTAAATTAAATCGGTGACTTGGGACACCAAAAGCCCGTCCTATCCCAAGTGGCGACTCTAAAAATCAAATAAATAATCCCATTTCGAATAATGTCACTTTAAATGGAAAAACTCCCTTATACACTTATCCTTCGGGTTAGGTGTGTAAAAAAGGAGGTGTGACAGCTCTGGCGACTCCCTAAGCACCAATTTATTTGACAAAGGAGCTTTCAGAAGCTCAAGACAGCTTTGACCACAGCTCTAGTATTGGTTTTTCCATCAGCTTCAGGTTCATATACCGTGTATTGTGATGCTTCGAGAGTTGGGATTGGTTGTGTTTTGATACAGGAGGGTAGAGTTATTGCTTATGCTTCTCGTCAGTTGAAGCCCCATGAGAAGAACTACCCTGTTCATGATTTGGAGTTGGCTACTATAGTTCATGCATTGAAGATTTTGAGGCATTACTTGTATGGCGTATCTTGTGAGGTATTCACTGATCATCGCAGTCTTCAACATTTGTTCAAGCAAAAGGATCTTAATTTGAGGCAGCGGAGATGGTTGGAGTTGCTTAAGGATTATGATATCACTATATTGTACCATCCGGGAAAGGCCAATGTAGTGGCTGATGCTTTGAGCCGAAAGGCAGTGAGTATGGGGAGTTTGGCGTATATTCCAGTTGGGGAGAGGCCTCTTGCGGTTGATGTTCAGGCTTTGGCCAATCGGTTTGTGAGGTTGGATATTTCTGAGCCCAGTCGGGTATTGGCTTGTGTAGTATCTCGGTCTTCTTTATATGATCGCATCAGAGAGCGCCAGTATGATGATCCGCATTTGCTTGTCCTTAGGGACAGAGTTCAGCATGATGATGCTAGAGATGTGACCGTTGGTGATGATGGAGTGTTGAGGATGCAGGGCCGGATTTGTGTGCCCAATGTGGATGGGCTTCGGGAGCTGATATTGGAGGAGGCCTATAGTTCGCGGTATTCCATTCATCCGGGTGCCGCGAAGATGTATCAGGATCTTAGACCGCATTATTGCTGGCGGAGAATGAAGAAAGATATTGTGGGGTTTGTAGCTCGGTGTCTCAATTGTCAGCAGGTGAAATATGAGCATCAGAGACCGGGTGGCTTGTTTCAGCAGATGGTTATTCCTTAGTGGAAGTGGGAGAGGATCACTATGGATTTTGTTGTTGGACTTCCTCGGACTTTGAAGAAGTTCGATGCTATTTGGGTGATTGTAGACAGGCTGACCAAGTCCGCGCACTTCATTCTTGTGTGTACTACATATTCTTCAGAGCGGTTGGCAGGGATTTATATCCGGGAGATTGTTCGGCTGCGTGGTGTTCCGATTTCCATCATTTCAGATAGAGGTACTCAGTTTACTTCGCAGTTTTGGAGAGCCGTGCAGAGAGAGTTGGGTACTCAGGTGGAGTTGAGCACAGCGTTTCATCCTCAGACGGACGGGCAGTCCGAGCGTACTATTCAGATATTGGAGGACATGTTGCGTGCTTGTGTTATTGATTTCGGAGGTTCATGGGATGAGTTCCTACCGCTTGCAGAGTTTGCCTACAACAACAGCTACCAGTCGAGTATTCAGATGGCTCCATATGAGGCTTTGTATGGGAGACGGTGTAGATCTCCGGTTGGTTGGTTCGAGCCCGGCTAGGCTAGGCTTTCGGGGACTGATTTGGTTCAGGATGCTTTAGAGAAGGTGAAGGTGATTCAGGAGAGGCTTCGTACCGCGCAGTCGCGACAGAAGAGTTATGCGGACCGGAAGGTTCGAGATGTGTCCTACATGGTTGGTGAGAAGGTCTTACTGAAGGTTTCGCCCATGAAGGGTGTTATGAGATTTGGAAAGAAAGGGAAGTTGAGCCCGCGGTTCATTGGGCCTTTTGAGGTGCTTCGGAGGATTGGGGAGGTGGCTTATATGCTTGCTTTGCCACCCAGCTTATCGAGTGTGCATCCGGTATTTCATGTTTCTATGCTTCGGAANTATGGGAGGCGGTGTAGATCTCCAGTTGGTTGGTTCGAGCCCAGTGAGGCTAGGCTATTGGGGAAAGATTTGGTTCAGGATGCTTTGGATAAAGTGAAGGTAATTCAGGAGAGACTTCGTACGGCACAGTCGAGGCAGAAGAGTTATGCGGACAGGAAGGTTCGAGACGTGTCCTACATGGTTGGTGAGAAGGTCCTGTTGAAGGTTTCGCCCACGAAGGGCGTTATGAGATTCGGAAAGAAAGGAAAGTTGAGTCCGCGATTCATTGGGCCTTTTGAGGTACTTCAGAGGATTGGGGAGGTGGCTTATGAGCTTGCCTTGCCACCCAGCTTGTCGAGTGTGCATCCAGTTTTCCATGTTTCTATGCTGCTGAAGTATGTTGGGGACCCGTCCCATGTTCTGGATTTCAGTACGGTTCAGTTGGAGGGTGATTTAACTTATCATGTAGAGCCAGCAGCCATTTTGGAGCGTCAGGATCGAAAGTTGAGGTCAAAGGATGTAGCTTCAGTAAAAGTACAGTGGAGAGGTCGGCCCGTGGAGGAGGCTACCTGGGAGATCGAGCGGGAGATGCGGAGCAGATATCCTCACCTATTTGAGGCTTCAGGTATGTTTCTTGACTCGTTCGAGGACGAACGTTTGTTTAAGTTGGGGAGGATGTGACGACCCGGCCAGTCATCTCATGAATTACCGCTTCGTTTCCCCCATCTCTGCTTCTTTATGCTTCGTTATCCGTATTTTATGTGATCAAGTTGATTAGTTTGCGTTTGGAGTGGATTTGGTAAGAAATGAGACACTTATAGCCTATTTGGCCAAGCTTTTTTTTTGGTCAAAAGTGCTTTTTTTGGGCCAAAAGCACTTTTGGCCAAAAATTGAGGTGTTTGGCCAAGCTTTTGGAAGAAAAAAAAGTGCTTTTGAGGAGAAGCAGAAGCAGTTTTAGAGAAGCAGAAAAAAGTAGCTTCTCTCCAAAAGCACTTTTTTGAGAAGCACTTTTGAGAAAAATACACTTAGAAACAGTTTTTTAAAGCTTGGCCAAACACTAATTGCTGCTCAGAAGTGCTTTTCAAACTAATTAGCCAAACACAAACTGCTTCTCACCAAAAGTACTTTTGAGAAAAGCACTTTTGAAAAAAAGCACTTCTCAAAATAAGCTGATTTTTCCAGCTTGGCCAAACGGGCTATTAGTCTCTTTTAAGAAGGTTTAAGTTGGAAAAGTCAACCGGATGTTGACTTATGTGTTAGAGGGCTCTGATGTGAGTTCCGATGGTTCGGTTAGCTTCGGGAGGTGATTTGTGACTTAGGAGCGTGATCGGAATTGGTTTTGGAGGTCCGGGGTAGAATTAGGCTTGAATTGGCGAAGTTAGTATTTTGGCGATTTCCGGTTGGTAGGTGAGATTTTGATCCGAGGGTCGGAATGAAATTCCGAGAGTTGCTGTAGTTTCATTATGTCATTTGGGATGTGTGTGCAAAATTTTAGGTCATTCGGGCGTGGTTTGGTTGGGTTTTTGATCGAAAGCGTATTTCGGAAGTTTTTAGAAAACTTAGCTTGAATTCGATGTGAATTGGTGAATTTGATGTTGTTTGAGGTGTTTTGATGATTGGAACAAGTTTGAATAAGGTTTTAGGATGTGTTGGTGCATTTGGTTGAGGTCCCGGGGGCATCGGGATGATTTCGGGTGGTTAACGGAGCAAATTTGGATTGGGTTGCAGCTGCTGAAGTTGCTGCTTCTGATATTTTCGCACCTGCGGTTTGGGGGCCGCAGGTGCGGCGCCGCATATGCGTGGGAAAGGCCGCAGAAGCGGTTTTGGAAGGGAATGTCAAGAACCGCAGATGCGGTATAGGGGCCGCACCTGCGGGGTCGCAGATGCAACCTGTGGACCGCAGATGCGGTAAATGGCACTTAAGTGATTTCCGCAGATGCGGAGGAAGAGACCGCAGATGCGGTACCGCAGAAGCGGGTGTTGAGGCGCAAATGCGAAAGAGGCCTGGGCAGAATGTTTTAATTCGTTTGATCCGCGATTTTGAGTCATTTTTCCCCCATAGCTGAGCATTTTGAGAACTTTTTGAAGGTGATTAAAGAGGGATTCGAGGGGAATTGATTGGAGGTCAGATTTTTGAACCTAAAACGTGATTCTATTGTGAAATAAACCTAGAAATTCATGGAACTTAAGCTAAAAATGGAAGAACTAGGGCTTGGGATTTTGAACTTTTGAATTGGGATTTGAAGGACCATTTGAGGTCGGATTTTGATGTTTTTGGCATGTATGGACTCGTGGGGAGATAAGGAACCCGTTGGTGTAAAAATTTCTGAGTTTCGAGAAGTGGGCCCGGGGCTCGGTTTTGCTAATTTCGGGATTTTTGATATTTTTCGATTGTTTTTGCTTGGGCTTTATTCCCTTAGCATATTGTGACGTATTCGTTCTGATTTTGGATAGATTCGACGCGCGTGGAGGCCGATTCGAGGGGCAAAGGCGTCGCGAGCTAGAGTTGTAGCCGGTTCGAGGTGAGTAATGATGTTAAATGATGTCCTGAGGGTTTGAAACCCCGGATTGCACATTGTAGTGCTATATTGAGGTGAGACACGCGCTTGATGATGAGCGCGGGGTCGTTTACTATTGGGGATTGTGACTTGGTCCGTCCCGATTGATGATTTTACCGCGTATTTGACTGAAACTTATTTGTTATCATCATGTTTTGGGCTGATTGCCATATTTAGGCTTCGTGCCAACTATTTGAACCCTCCGGGGGTTTTTATCACTGTTTCCTCACGGTATTGACTTATTACTTGAACTCAGTCCTGCTGTTTTCCACTGTTTTACAACTCAGCCACTTCTATTCAGTTTTGAGACTTAAATGATATTTCTAAATGATGTTTTGGTCTAAGGACTTCTGTTTTACTAATGCCCGAGGGGCTTGTGATGATTTTCGGACTGAGTGAGGCTGAGGGCCATATGTGAGGATATGCTGAGTGATATGAGGCCGAGGGCCTGAGATATTTATATATATATATGCCACAAGGTGGCATGAGTGATGTGAGGCCGAGTGCCAAGAGATGATGCCACGAGGTGGCTTGATATAGCGCAATTTGTTTGTTGATTCAAGAAAGAGCTGTGTATTAATTCTGGGAATATTAATGATAGATACAAATAGATCGATGTATAATCTTTGAATGAATAATTTTAGAAAATAATGGAATTTCCTTGGGCCGTAAGGGGCCCCTCCGGAGTCTGCACACCCACAGTGAGCGCGGGTACCCATTGTGATTTGAGAGTGAGTCCGAGGGGCTGATACTGTTCTGAGAGAGTGATACTGTGCCCGGGAGGCGGATTCCTATTTGTTATTTACCTGTCAAATTACCTGTTTTACTTGTTAAAAAGGGATTTTTACTTGATTATTTCATTGGTTTACTGTTTTAAGTGATTTTACTGCTTCTGTATAGATTACTTTGTGTTTTTGCATGTTTTCTTGCTTTCAGCCATTATTTATATTTATTACTCACTGGGTCGGAGTACTCACATTACTCCATGCACCGTGTGTGCACATTCAGACATAGCAGGTCCCGCTCCCGAGTGTTGACTCGTTCCAGCTCAGGCGGATCTTCGAGGAGACTTTAGGTAGCTGCTGGCGTTCGTAGCCTGGAGCTCCTCTCTATCTATATCTTTACTTTCCATTCTAGTATTGAGACTCTGTAGTTATATTTGAGAGAGTTGTTATCTTAGACGCACGTGACTTGTGACACCCCGGTTTGGGCTGTGTCGGGATGGTTTCCCCTTATTGTTATCTATGTTTCCGCGAATTTATTACTATTAAATCAGACTTTAAGCTGTTTTATGATCATTAACTGCTTTAAAAGGTGTATTGTATTGGTTCGGCTGGCCTTGTCTTCACGAGAGGTGCCATCACGATCGGGTTCGGGGTTAGGATCGTGACAAATTAATATATAAAAATTGCAACATATAAACTTCTTACACTAAACTGCATCACATAAAAAGTATTTTATTGGAAGAATTAACTATTCTATTTTCTCTTAGGAACATTGCGACATGTCTTCTTACTGTATCCTAACCCTCCACAATTGTTGCACGACACCTTATACTTTTTAGCTTTCACTTCGTTAAAAGTTTTGTATCTTGTTTTGAGGCCTTCCCGGAGCCCTTTTCCCAGTAGGAGGTAATACCTCCTCCTCCGCTATGTCAAAAGGAATATCCCATTTGCTTTCATCTGGTAGAGGGTCCACCAGAATTTCATGTCTTAAGAAGGTTTGTCATTGTGTAGTAGACTGAGCAATACTCGTCACTTCTTAGGTTTTTTGATCGCAAAACAATCAATGCATGTCTGCATGGCAGTTCATCCAATTGAAAACGTCCACAGGTGCACTTTCTTTTCCGTAGGCAAACTATGAATCTCTTACAACCATCTGTGACTGTATGCACATACTCTATTGAACTCCGCACCTATAAATACTAAAAAAAGCACACGTTTAATGAATAAGATGTAATCAGTACACCTAGTTATACAATAAACATACATTTATCATACAAAAATGTATGACAAAACAAAAAATACAATTAATACTGCCTACTTTCAATATTTACGCAAGGATATTGTAGCTAGATTGAAATAACAATTTACCTAATTGTCAAAACAACAAGGAAAAAACACAGAGTACAATATATTACCCATACAATATAAATACATATAGTTAAGCCGATACTTACTCGCATGCTCTGTGATAAAACTTTGTTATCCTCCGGCATTTTGTGGTATTTTTTGCCGAGGAATGTGAAGGACCCCGTAGCATTCTCCATGTTGGTGCTATTCCACCTTTCAATAAGTGCCCTCATGAATTCTAACAAAGCAATTACTGGCAGTTCTCTTGCATCTTTATTAGCTGTATTGATCGATTCTGTAATATTTGATGTCATCGTACAAGTTCTATTCACCGTTGCATACACACGAGACCACTTTCGGTAGCCAATTTGATACAAGTAACTTTTTACTCGTGGGTCTATCTCGTCAACTTTTGACATTAGTTCATTAAACTCGTCTATAGTGTACGCTCTTGCCAACGCAAAGTACAACGAACTCAGTTGTTCGTGAGACTTTTTGAATTTTGTCTTTATGTTGTTCCATATATGCCAAATGCGGGACGTTGTCATACACCATGGACGTAGCTTACTGATACCCTCATGTCTGTCCGACATGACACACATTTGTGGTCTTTCACCAAAAGCCTCTCTGAACCTCTCGAAGAACCACCTCCACGAGGCGTCATTTTTCCCATCAACAATTGCGTATGCAAGTGGTAATATACTTTCTGTCCATAGACAAAATTCATTTCATTATATGATATATATAAATTGACCACCCAATACTCGAAAAAAATATCTATTATATACACAGAAAGTACTAAAATATAGATAGCTACAACTAACAATAACTTAAACATTCTTTGTATGTTAATACAATATACCTACTAACACCAGATTTTTATAATATACAATTATATGTTTTGTTTCTACGAGTCCGGAACCAAAATGTGGTTCTTTTGGACAAGTAGCACCTTAATAGGTGTAAAAAAAAAAAGATGACATTTTTATATATAGCGCCCAAATACTGAGCGCTATACATTAACGTTAACTGTGTCGTTAATGTATAGTGCTGAGTATTTGGGCGCTATATATAAAAAGCTGCCACGCCCAGTTATAGCGCCCCAATACCCCGCGCTATACCCCTTTTTTAAAAAACGAGCCGTCTTCTTCAAGACGACCATTCTGCTTCTTCTTTATTTTATATCTTCTTCTTCTTGGTCCCCCACTCCCATACCTGCTGCCCCACTATTTTTTTAAAAAAAAATTGGGTCCCCCCGTCACATAAAAGGTGAAGAACGTAGGTCCCATATTCGAGTAGAGCTTCGTATTATTGTTGATTCACACTTCCGAAGTCAAAATTTCAATCTATTTGCTTTCCGAAAATTCTAAATCGAGGTATTTCGGTTTATTTTAAGTTAAAACTTTTATAATAATACATATTATTTGATTTGTATGTGTTCTATTTCGGTTTGTGTTTTTTTTTTCGAAACTAGTATGTTAAATTTATCCGGATTTAATATTAGTGTTTTATAAAAAAAATATAAATTTGTCTGTTAATATCCTGATTTATATATATGTGTTTTCATGCAGTTTTGTATTTTATTTGCAATTAATTTCATTTATTGTTTATGTTTAGTTTAGATTATTTTTTAGCGTAGTAAAATCTAGACCTTTTTAGCATAGTAAAATGTTGAACCTTTTAGCGTAGTAAAATTTAGAGCCTTGTAGCGTAGTAATGTCTAGTATTTTAGCTTAGAATTCCTTTTGTTTAAGTATCTTATACTGGTAGTTGAAAATGCAAACTTTGTACAATTAAGTTAATAATTGTATCAACACACATAATTACTAATGTTAATTTGGTGCCACTGGGCCTCAAAATATCGANTTTTTTTTAAAACGAGCCGTCTTCTTCAAGACGACCATTCTGCTTCTTCTTCCTCAATATTTTATATCTTCTTCTTCTTGGTCCCCCACTCCCATACCCGTTGCCCCACTATTTTTTAAAAAAAAAAAATTTGGGTCCCCCCGTCACGTAAAAGGTGAAGAACGTAGGTCCCACATTCGAGTAGAGCTTCGTATTATTGTTGATTCACACTTCGGGAGTCAAAATTTCAATCTATTTGCTTTCCGAAAATTCTAAATCGAGGTATTTCGGTTTATTTTAAGTTGAAACTTTTATAATAATACATATTATTTGATTTGTATGTGTTCTATTTCGGTTTGTGTTTTTTTTTCC
>NW_017674609.1:12434-23496 GCF_001879085.1 Nicotiana attenuata
TTCATACAGTAGAAATACCCCAAAATTTCACGGTATAGCCAGTTTTCGGACTGGTCAATCAAAAATAGCCAGCGTTTACCAAGTCAATGAAAAATAGCCACCGTTTTGCTGCAATAGAGACCGGTCCAGCATAATATACTGGAGTTCGGTGCACTTGTGTATGAACTCCAGCATATTATGCTGGACCGGTATACTTTGCTGGCTCCAGTATAATATACTGGAGACTGGAGCACTGGTGCTCAAAACTCCAGTATATTATACCGGACCATTATACTTGATGGAACTCCAGTATATTATGCTGGAGTTCTAGTGTATTTATGCTGGAACTCCATCATATTATGCTGGAGTTCCAGCATACTATCCTGGAACTCCAGTATAATATGCTGGAGTTCAAGTATACTTATGCTGGAACTCCAGCATAATATACTGGAGTATTTTCCGGGTTTTGAACAGTATTTTCGCTCAGATTTATCTTTACATAAAAAGTGGCTAAATTTCGATTACTTTTGAAATTGGGCTATTTTTGAACGACCAGTTGTAAATCTGGCTATTTTTAAAAATCACCCTAGAAATACACTTTAAAAAATCAACTAAATGTACAGAAGTTACCTGCTGTATCCAATGTGCTTGCAGTTAGTATGGTCCCCCTGTATGCGGATTTGAGGAAGCTACCATCCACAACTACAATTGGCCCACAATACTCCCAACCCCTTATTGATGTGTATAAAGCTACAAATGCATACAAAAAGCACCCTCATCTGTTTTTTCTAGACTCACAACTGATCCGGGGTAAGTCTTCTCCAACATATATAAATAGCTAGGTAGTCGGTTGTAGGATTCACTTGGATCACCTCTCAATATTTGAAAAGCATTTTGTTGTGCTCTCCAGGCCTGCATGTATGTTAAGTTCACACCATATTCCTTCAGCATGTCGAATTGTATGTCCTTCGGTGTGTATATAGTTTTAAGATCTGCATATTTGGTCATGATAATACTCCCAACGACCTTGGCAGTTGCTTGCCGACGTGTATAAGTATTATCCATCAACGAGCATGTGTGTACACTGTTGAATTCCCTTACCTTGAACATGGTTGATTTGTTAAGGCTTGTAGGCCTAAATTTCCATGCACAATGCTTGCTAAGGCACTCGAGGTAGTAGCTTGGAAGTCAAAAATGATGAAATACAATTAATATACAAAAGTTACAATTGTAATACAAAAGTAAAGCATTTTATCGCACTGAATAATTGACACAACCCATTTACTTAAGCACCAAGCGAAATTAACCCACTTACCATACAAAAATTAAATACAATAACTAGGAATACATACATTTCTTTGAATGTTAATATTATATTTGTTTATTTGTCAAAAGTAATTACCTGTTTTCACATGACCTTTTCACCCTGAATTGGAATTTGTTCATAACAGCATAATGCTTCATCGCACTGACAATCGTATATTTGTCTAGGTAAATCTGACCGACCTCAATACTTTTAGGTAGTGTGTCTGCTATTATTAAACACTCACAACCACCATTGTCATCGCATGGATCCACTTCAAGCAAATTTACTTTCTCAGAAACAATGTTGAACGTATCACCATTGTATGGTAATTGTATCAGGCTATTTTGTGCATTCTCGAAGGACTCTGCAATGATATTATCGTCTGTCGTATTCTAGTCCAGCGCGAATTCCTCCAGTGTTATACATAATGGATACATTCTGAACTCCTTGTAGTTCCTTTTCGTCTCTATATACATTCGTAGCCCCATGTCATTGTGAATTTTCATGGGAGGGCAGCTGTCATTGACTATATATTTGATCTCCATTATTTTAACAGAAGTATCTATAGATAATTGCCGAGCAGTGACTGAAATTAACTCATCGTAGTTTGACTCTATGTTGATTACAACTCCGTCGACATTGAAATCTACATATCGGCCAATAATATCCCATCAGCCTGAGTGTTGAAGCATGATTGTCATAGTCGCCATTTGAATCTCTATCAGGATTTGAATTAGACTATATGTCAAACTTCTAAATTGTATTACAGTGACAGAGATTTTTCTTCTCCAGACTAATTTTGTTCATCAGATGTAGCAGAATACCGTTTTAATCTATTCTATTTAGATTTTACGCAGCTCTGTTTATGGTAGGAAAAAGAAGAGATGGAGATTATGGGCGGAGATTGAGGGATTTTGAGGTAGATGAATCCCAGATACTTCGCTTGTAACTGAACGCGTTTGTTACGGTAGTATTAAAAACGTACGGGCTTGGAAAGATAATATACTAATTGTATAAAAATTGTTAAAGAAAGTAGGGTATTCAGGAAAAACTACTAAACCTAAAGAAAATTGGTAATAAAGTCTTTATTATATTATTACTAGGGAAAAATCCCGAAAAAATATTTTTCAAATGTGCCACTACTGTTTTGTGATCACTAACACTGTTGGTTAAAGTTCCTTTCCTCAAATGTCTTTTTCCGTAACATTTGTGGACCATTTTTTTTTTTGTGTTTCCCCGGGTGTCCGGTACTCGTATTGGGGCCCGACTATCCAGATTCGCGCCGTATAGGGCCCCATTCTGGGGGAAGCGTTCCCTACCAAGAATTTTTTCATACTCATAGCTCGAACCCAAAACCTCTGGTTAAAGAAAGAACAGCCTCATCTGCTGCACCACATCCTTTGGTGGTAACATTTGTGGACCATTACGAAAGAATCCCAGCACATGTTTACACAGTCTCATAGTGATGAAATCTTGAAGTTGGAGATGTGTTTCATCTACTTCTTCAGGGAAAATGGAGAAATGCGTAACTATATATATGTAGGATCAGAGATTTAATCTTCTGATAAGGACTAATATATGGAATAAAAAGAATTTACCTGAATGAGAAAGGAGCAAAATGCATATATAAGGGAAGTTAATAAAATTGGCACAGAACAAAAAAGAGAAGAGAAAGAGTAATGGTGGAATTAGTAACTGATACACTTTACAATCTTCCTTTAACGTTATATTATGAAGATTAGATGAAGTCTTTATTAATTTATCTAATTTTTTCATAAGCGAATTTTTTTGTTTTTGGGAAAAAATTGTCTCCTCTTATAAGATTCGAACAAGGCAGATGTCTTATTACTGCATGAAGTCAGTGCTATAATAATATATTTTGCATTGATGGGCTTGAACTTCTCCACATTTTTTCTTTTCCTTTTGCCCCCTTTAATTCCTAGGAATTAATTTTCATACATCTCACAAAGATTGTAAATTAATTATAAATTCTTCAGTTAGACACGACAAACGTTGAAGAACATATATTTTAAAATTTGACACCAAAGATTAATAGGAATTTATGAAATGTGGATCTCAATTTTATTTGAAAGAAAGATGTTACCACTAAATATATTTAAGAATTTCTTTATTTTTCAATTTTTTTATTTTTTTCACTTATCAAATTTGTAGCCAAGTGTTTGCGTGGATAGAGGATTAGTTAATGTATCTCACAAATAGATAGTAAGAAACAGATCTATATTTACTTAGAAGGAAGCAAGTCAGCCCTAAACTTTTGCCAAGTGTCATGCTCATAAAATGCCATGTAGCAATTTAAGACAAATCAGTTAATATAGGTAAAATTAGTTTCTCTCTCAAAATTTTGAATTTGAAAATAATTAAATAGTTATATTATTTTTTAAAGATTCACTAATTTCTACTGTTTTCTTGGGAATTTGGCGCTTCAGTCCCACGCCATTAGTTAGTTTAGGTGAAATTACTTTCTTTTTTAAAAAAAAATTGAACTTAAAAACAACTAAATAGGTATATTATTTTATTAAGAAACCAATAGTTTCTACTGTTTTTAAAAAAACTGTATATTTTATAAGAAAGAGGGATTGGGAATTCGGCGCTTCAGACCCACGCCCTTCCTTCGCCTATTTGCCCCTAGAAATAGCAATCATACAAATTTGGCTTCTATCTCACGGTCTCTCACCACGATTTCAACTCCTCACCCACGAATTCTTCTGTCCTACATTCTCAGTAACATGATTTCACAGTTTTCTCAATTCAGTTTTCTACTTTAACAATATAGTGTCATGTCCATAAAATGCCATGTAGCAATTTAGGACAAATCAGTTAATATAAGTAAAATTAGTTTCTCTTTCAAAACTTTGAATTGGAAAACAATTAAATAGGTATATTATTTTTTAAAGATTCAGTAGTTTCTACTGTTTTATTGGGAATTTGTCGCTTCAATCCCACGCCATTAGTTAGTTTAAGTGAAATTACTTTCTTTTTGTTGAAATTTGAATTTAAAAACAATTAAATAGGTATATTATTTTATTAAAGAACCAGTAGTTTCTATCGTTTTTAAAAAAAACTGTATTTTTTTATAAGAAAGAGGGATTTGGAATTCGGCGCTTCAGACCCACGCCCTTCCTTCGCTTATTTGCCCTAGAAATAGCAATCATACAAATTCGGCTTCTATCCCACGATTTCAACTCCTCACCCACAAATTCTTCTGTCCTACATTCTCAGTAACATGATTTCACAGTTTTCTCGATTCAGTTTTCTACTTTAACAATATATACTTCTATTCTTTCTCCCTCGTGTGCATATCAAACAATAATTGTGGACTACAAGAGGTGATCGGTACGATTTGTATTTCATGAACAATTTTTATTACAGTTGAAATTGTACTTCTGGAACAAATTTTCTGTGAAGTTTGTTGACGGCGTAACTTCTATGGCAACTGTTGTTTACCAATCTTAGGGTTATACCACAGATTCTTGCTGATGATTTTTTGGAGAATCGTCAGCAAAAAGTCAATTATTTCACATGATCTTTTGCTTCAGATATGTGTCACGACCCTAAACCCAGACCCGGTCATGATGGCGCCTCTCGTGAAGACAAGGCCAGCCGACACATAACCAATTCGAAGTTAAACAACTAAACAACAATAAAACATGCTAAAACATAATTTAATAATGCTAAACAGCAGATAATATCACAACAATACGGAAGTACAACCCAAGCACAGCCCGACATCGGGGTGTCACTAGTCATGAGCATCTATTAGAGTAGAAATACAACTACAAGGTCTGACATATACAAAACAGAACTGATGAACGAAAAGGGAGAAAAAGCGGTGCTGCGAACGCTGACAGCAACCTCACTAAACTCCGATAACCCTGCCTCCAATCAGCCAAAAACCTGCTACCGAGTGTATAAATACCTGCATCTGCACACAAGGTATAGGGAGTAAAGTGAGTACTCCAACTCAGTGAGTAATAAAGGTAAATAACAACTGAGCAGTAAGAAATCACGTAAAGCAAACCATCATGCTGTATAGAAGCAGTGTAAAACCCTTCGAGAAAGACAGTGAAACTGTGAAATCTTTAGAAAAATACCTTAGCTCAGTTTAAACCTCTTTGAAAATGACTTTTTCAACAGTTACGCAACGATTGCAAAACATTAGTACGGATAAGCACAGAAAATCCGCCCCTCGGGCACAATTATCACAGTATAATAGGTAAAATGACAAGTAAGTATGAAAGATGAACACATAAAGGTTCGCCCCTCGGGCAATATTTCAGAACAGTACCAGCCCCTCGGGCTCACTCTCAGAACACTCTCAGCCCCTCGGGCTCTCTCTCTCAGGTTCACTCTCAGAATAGTAACATATAGTAACCGTTGCGGCGTGCAGCCCGATCCATATATCGCTGCGGCGTGCAGCCCGATCCATATATCGTCGACGGCGCTCACTGGGGGTGTGCAGACTCCGGGAGGGGCCCCTTACGGCCCAAGTGCAATATCAAGCCACCTCGTGGCATCATCTCTCGGCACTCGGCCTCACATCACTCGAGCCACCTCGTGGCATATAAATGTATCTCAGGCCCTCGGCCTCATATCACTCAGCATATCCTCACATATGGCCCTCGGCCTCACTCAGTCCGAAAACATCACAAGCCCCTCGGGCATTAGTAAAACAGTAGTTCTCAGCCCAAAACATTATTTAGAAATATCATTTAAGTTTCAAATCTGAATATAGGTGGCTGAGTTTGTAAAACAGAAAATATCAACAGGACTGAGTTCAAGTATAAGTAAGACAGTGAGGAAATAGTGATAAAATCTCCCCGAAGGGTTCAAGTAATTGGCACGGAGCCCAAATATGACAATCAGCCCAAATCATGATGATAACAAGTAAATTTTAGTCAAATACACGATAAATTCATCAATCGGGACGGACCAAGTCACAATCCCCAAAGGTGCTCTACCCCACGCTCGCTTTCCGGCGTGTAAGTCACCTCAATATAGCACTATGATGTGCAAATCCGGGGTTTCAAACCCTCAGGATATCATTTACAATCATTACTCACCTCGAACCGGCAAAATCTCTAGCTCGTGACGCCTTTGCCCCTCGAATCGGCCTCCATGCGCGTCGAATCTATCCAAAATCAGAACGAACACGTCATAATATGCTAAGGGAACAAAGCCCAAGCGAAAACACTCGAAAAATATCAAAAATCCCGAAATTAGCAAAACCCGAGCCCCGGGCCCACTTCTCGAAACTCAGAAATTTTTACATCATTAGATTCCTTATCTTCTCACGAGTTCATACATATCAAAAGTTCTCAAATCCGACCTCAAATGGCCCCTCAAATCCCAATTCAAAAGTCCAATTTCTCAAGCCCTAGTTCTTCCATTTTTAGTTAAATTTCCATGAATTTCTAGGTTAATTTCACAATATAATCACATTTTTGGCTCATAGAACTTACCTCCAATCACTTCTCCTTGAATCCCTCTTCAATTTCTCCCAAGAAGCTCTCAAAATACTCAACTATGGAGGAATAATGACTAAAACTCGCGGATGAAATGTTTTTAACTTTCTGCCCAGTTCCAGCAATTCCTTCATCGCGATCGCGACCAAGGTCACACGATCGCGAAGCATTAAAATCCCAGGCTTCGAAAATGACCTATGCGAGCGCGACCAAACAACCGCGAACGCGATGCTTCAACTTCCACAACTATGCGAACGCGTCTTACTCCATGCGAACGCGAAGAACAAACTCGCCTGGACTCCAAAGCCTCCTACGCGAACGCGTCCAAACACCTGCGAACGCGAAGCACAAAGAACTCACCCTCTGCGATCGCGAACCCACTAACGCGAACGCGACGAACAATGACATGGCCTACCAAAATCCTTCTACGCGATCGCGACTGCACCTACGCGATCCCGATGACCAAAAATCCTCTGCACTGCTGCTGCAATTTCTGCAATTATTCCAAGACTCAAAACTTCCCTTTAGCCATCCGAAATCACCCCGAGGCCCCCGGGACCTCAACCAAAGTACAAACACATCCTAAAACCTCATTCAAACTTGTTCCAATCATCAAAACACCTCAAACAACACCAAAACCATCAATTCACATCGGATTCAAGCCTAAGTTTTCTAAAAACTTCCGAAACACACTTTTGATCAAAAATCCAACCAAACCACCTCCGAATGACTTGAAATTTTACATACACATCCCAAATCACATAACGAAGCTACAGCAACTCTCGGAATTCCATTCCGACCCTCGGATCAAAATCTCACCTATCAACCGGAATTCGCCAAAATACTACCTTCGCCAATTCAAGCCTAATTCTACACCGGACCTCCAAAACCAATTCCGATCACGCTCCTAAGTCATAAATCACCCAATGAAGCTAACCAAATCATAAAAATTCCGATCCGAGCTCATATACGAACAAGTCAACTCTTGGTCAAACCTCTCAAATGCAAAGCTTTCAACTGAGACTCTTCTTTCAAATTCATTCCGATTTTCCTGAAAACCAAAAACCAACGATCTACATCAGTCATAATACATCACACGGGGCAAGCCATGCCCGAGAACTGGCGATCAAAGTGTAAAAGCTCAAAACGACCGGTCGGGTCGTTACACCCTCCCCCACTTAAACACACGTTCGCCCACGAACGTACCCAGAGTTATTCTAAAAGCCAACCAATCGCTGAATAACCTTACCATGCATATACCCGGGGGTGATCCCACATCACCCTATCTCATATAGGTCCGATAACACATAGAAACTAAAATTACACAACCCAATCTAGCCCATGAATCATAGAACCACATTTTCACTCTTGAAACCATCAATACGATCAAAACCTCACACCTATACTCTGAATAGACCCGAACCAGCTGTAATAACTCATGCCTGCAACCTCGGGTGTAATTATATGATATACCACATAACTCAAACACATGTAGCGATAACTTTCATTCACAGCAGCTGCCCACAACAACCAAATACCGATAGAAAACCTCTTATCAGCTAAAGTCTCATTCCAACACTTTCATCTACTGCCAACGATAAATGAAACACGCAACAAACCATAACCATTTCTCAGATCAACCATTCATGAAGCCATTTCTCCTCTGGCAATTACCATAGCAAATTTTTGAACCGAACCTCGATATTTACCCATCTAACATGCTGAAATCGAATCCGTTCGGATTCCTTAATGATCCCAACGATCTCTTCTGACCCAACACACTACCCTGGTGACATGACACATCAATACGGGCCTAAGCCACAACTTGTATAACTACGAGCACCAATAAGCAACGGTCTGAACATACTCAAATCATGAAGATGACTCAAATGAAAGAGCTGTACCTCAAGCTCACCAGCATCATCACAACACACGGCTGAGAACCCGTCTCACATCATAAAAATAGAACACACGAATCTAACCCACAAGGTCATATCTCCACATATCTTTGCTGAAATGCGCGATCCTAACCAAACATGGCTCCACGAGAGACACCTCAAGTCACTATGCTTGAAATTGACAACCATGCACAATCTGATGTCTGGAACCAACGCAAATCATTACACCCTCGGTGAAACAAGTAACCTATACCAGGCTAACCCGATAGAACATAACCGATACGCCATTCACCGAGCAACACCCAATTACTCTTCCCGCTCGACTTCCACTATGAACCCCAATAGAACCGCACCATATGTGCCCATAACCAACAAATCATAACGTCTCGCAACATAGAAAAGCGACTCATAGATCTCCCAGATCACTAATAAGCTCAATAACGGTCGAATCAACCTATCCCTCAACAATACAATTCGGGGTCAACCAAGCCGACTCAAGCTAGAACGTGCATCCACATTGGCCTGCCAACGAACTCCTTGCCAAGGAAGCCTGAAGCTGCTCCTTCCACTACTATAACTCCTGTCAGAGCCATACGATACGGTGCCCGGCACCAAATCAATACCGAAATCTACAACCTCGCCCGGCGACATGCCCGGCCACAGAAACACATCCGAAAAGTCCCTCAACACCGGGACTGAATCGATATAAGGAGCCTCAACACTGACACTCATCACAAGAGCCCAAGAAGAAAGACAATCCTTCGCAGCCGTCCGCTGGGTCTTCGAAATATAAAACCACTCTACCAGGATATACTTCGACGCACCTCGCCACTCAACCCGTGACATTTCCGGCATAGCCCGTAGCGTAATAGTCCAGAATTATCCAACACGGAGACAACCAGTCTAACCCCAATATCATATCACATATCTAACATACCAAGCAATGAAAGATCCACTCGGGCCTCCCAAATCCCGATAGTCGCTAAACAGTGCCGATACACACAGTCCACAACCACAATATAGCCTAAATATAAGAACTTCCGTCTCCAATCCACACGGCACATGAATCACCATATTCGATCCCAATTCCGTCGTCCGAATACATGCCACACCTCTAATACCCAGTCATTTCACGAGAGATACTCAAAAATTCTTCTATGCCACCAAGCAAACTCGAACATCAGCAGTCGATCCAGCCTGAAAGTGCCGCAATACTACCGAAGTGCCATCAACTCAATCACATTGCCCTTTTTCTGAAACATATACTCTCGTCAAATCACTTCCAATTAACAATACCATTTCCTTAATCATCTGAGGCTACCCGTTGCCTAAGAGTTTTATGAACTTCCTTTCCGAACTGAACTGAAACCTCACATACGCAACTCTCGATCCTCCACAACAACCCGCATATACCATACCATCCCAGAATAACATGAGAACTTCATCTCCCTTCCGAGCCACAGACATCTACGTACTCAACTAGTCCAGAACCTTCTATTGGTCCCATCTAGAAGAAAAATCACTATACATCCCATGCTCCGCATGCCCATAGAAGATATACATCTCCAAACCATGGTAAGAACCATCAAGAACTCTCTGAGTTCCCTTTACACAAATCCCATCAAGAACTCTCCGAGTTCCCTTTGCACAAATCAGACCTGCCAGGGCTGAATTCTTCTAACTCGACCAAGCTAAGCAAGCCATCAAAACCTAAGAGCATTGCTGCAAAATACTTGTAAGAACTCATCACCTCAAACACACACAAGATTAATCATATCCTTACCATACCGGTCCGATCTACTACCAAATTACCCCATCTATCTAAATTTCTTTCTGATTCATCTTCAACTTGATATTTCTTTTTTGCTTGTAGCACCACAATCCTCAACTCAGACTTACCACACGGAACCAAGCATAAAGCCACACCGTCTAAGGCTCATACGTCGCTGAATACTTTCTTAACATTCCCAGAAACACCACATTCCAGAATACTTTACTCTGAAGAACTCCCTGCGAATCTAAATTCATTACCTTTACCTTCCTGATACTGATACATAGAATCCCATAATTAACATAGAAATACCACAAGTCTTGACCTCTTCCAATGAAAACACAGTTTCTAATCACATATACAACTTTAAGATACCCAATTGTTACATGTAGAATCTTGAACACATTAGAACCATTCTCGGGAGTCATTTACTCTACTTAAACTGCAATTAGCCTGATCAAACGAACAGAACCACCCGCGCCTCATTAGCACTCTGACACCGCAGGACATGACCTCATCCCAATACAAACAAGCATCTTCCTGCTCTATGCACCGAGCATTCTTTACCAACAACAACTTAAGACATCCTGTGATTCTCACACACCTACGAAGCACCATATAACCT
>NW_017674609.1:23521-35754 GCF_001879085.1 Nicotiana attenuata
CAAATACTCAATATGGAGGAATAATGACTAAAACTCGCGGATGAAATGTTTTTTAACTTTCTGCCCAGTTCCAGCAATTCCTTCATCGCCGATCGCGACCAAGGTCACACGATCGCGAAGCATTTAAAATCCCAGGGCTTCGAAAATGGACCTATGCGAGCGCGACCAAACAACCGCGAACGCGATGCTTCAACTTCCACAACTATGCGAACGCGTCTTACTCCATGCGAACGCGAAGAACAAACTCGCCTGGACTCCAAAGCCTCCTACGCGAACCGCGTCCAAACACCTGCGAACGCGAAGCACCAAAGAACTCACCCTCTGCGATCGCGAACCCACTAACGCGAACGCGACGAACAATGACATGGCCTACCAAAATTCCTCTACGCGATCGCGACTGCACCTACGCGATCCCGATGACCAAAAATCCTCTGCACTGCTGCTGCAATTTCTGCAATTATTCCAAGACTCAAAACTTCCCTTTAGCCATCCGGAAATCACCCCGAGGCCCCCGGGACCTCAACCCAAAGTACAAACACATCCTAAAACCTCATTCAAACTTGTTCCAATCCATAAAACACCTCAAACAACACCCAAAACCATCAATTCACATCGGATTTCAAGCCTAAGTTTTCTAAAAACTTCCGAAACACACTTTTGATCAAAAATTCCAACCAAACCACCTCCGAATAGACTTGAAATTTTACATACACATCCCAAATCACATAACGAAGCTACAGCAACTCTCGGAATTCCATTCCGACCCTCGGATCAAAATCTCACCTATTCAACCGGAATTCGCCAAAATACTACCTTCGCCAATTCAAGCCTAATTCTACACCGGACCTCCAAAACCAATTCCGATCACGCTCCTAAGTCATAAATCACCCAATGAAGCTAACCAAATCATAAAAATTCCGATCCGAGCTCATATACGAAACAAGTCAACTCTTGGTCAAACCTCTCAAATGCATACTTTCAACTGAGACTCTTCTTTTCAAATTCATTCCGATTTTCCTGAAAAAACCAAAACCAAACGATCTACATCAGTCATAATACATCACACGGGGCAAGCCATTGCCGAGAACTGGCGATCAAAGTGTAAAAGCTCAAAACGACCGGTCGGGTCGTTACACCCTCCCCCACTTTAAACACACGGTTCGCCCACGAACGTACCCAGAGTTATTCAAAGCCAACCAATCGCTGAATAACCTTACCATGCATATTACCCGGGGGTGATCCCACATCACCCTATCTCATATAAGGTCCGATAACACATAGAAAAAACTTAAAATTACACAACCCAATCTAGCCCTGAATCATAGAACCACATTTTCACTCTTGAAACCATCAATACGATCAAAACCTCAACACCTATACTCTGAATAGACCCGAACCAGCTGTAATAACTCATGCCTGCAACCTCGGGTTTAATTATATGATATACCACATGACTCAAACACATGTAGCGATAACTTTCATTCACAGCAGCTGCCCACAACAACCAAATACCGATAGAGAAAACCTTCTTATCAGCTAAAGTCTCATTCCAACACTCTTCATCTACTGCCAACGATAAATTGAAAACACGCAAACAAACCATAACCATTTCTCAGATCAACCATTCATGAAGCCATTTCTCTCTGGCAATTACCATAGCAAATTTTTGAACCGAACCTCGATATTTTACCCATCTAACATGCTGAAATCGGAATCCGTTCGGATTCCTTAATGATTCCCAACGATCTCTTCTGACCCACAACCACACTACCCTGGTGAACATGACACATCAATACGGGCCTAAGCCACAACTGTTATAACTACGAGCACCAATAAAGCAACGGTCTGAACATACTCAAATCATGAAGATGACTCAAATGAAAGAGCTGTACCTCAAGCTTCACCAGCATCATCACAACACACGGCTGAGAAACCCGTCTCACATCATAAAAATAAGAACACACGAATCTAACCCACAAGGTCATATCTCCACATATCTTTGCTGAAATGCGCGATCCTAACCAAACATGGCTCCACGAGAGACACCTCAAGTCACTATGCTTGAAATTGACAACCATGCACCAATCTGATGTCTGGAACCAACGCAAAATCATTACACCCTCGGTGAAACAAGTAACCTATACCAGGCTAACCCGATAGAACATAACCGATACGCCATTCACCGAGGCAACACCCAATTACTCTTCCCGCTCGACTTCCACTTATGAAACCCCAATAGAACCGCACCATATGTGCCCATAACCAACAATCATAACGTCTCGCAACATAGAAAGCGACTCATAGATCTCCCAGATCACTAATAAAGCTCAAATAACGGTCGAATCAACCTATCCCTCAACAATACAATTCGGGGTCAACCAAGCCGACTCAAGCTAGAACGTGCATCCACATTGGCCTGCCAACGAAACTCCTTGCCAAGGAAGCCTGAAGCTGCTCCTTCCACTACTATAACTCCTGTCAGAGCCATACGATACGGTGCCCGGCACCAAATCAATACCGAAATCTACAACCCTCGCCCGGCGAATGCCCGGCCACAGAAACACATCCGAAAAGTCCCTCAACACCGGGACTGAATCGATATAAGGAGCCTCAACACTGACACTCATCACAAAGAGCCCAAGAAGAAAGACAATCCTTCGCAAGCCGTCCGCTTGGGTCTTCGAAATATAAAAACCACTCTACCAGGATATTACTTCGACGCACCTCGCCACTCAACCCGTGACATTTCCGGCATAAGCCCGTAGCGTTAATAGTCCAGAATTATCCAAACACGGAGACAACCAGTCTAACCCCAATATCATATCACATATCTAAACATACCAAGCAATGAAAGATCCACTCGGGCCTCCCAAATCCCGATTAGTCGCTAAACAGTGCCGATACACACAGGTCCACAACCACAATATAGCCATAAATATAAGAACTTTCCGTCTCCAATCCACACGGCACATGAATCACCATATTCGATCCCAATTCCGTCGTCCGAATACATTGCCACACCTCTAATACCCAGTCATTTCACGAGAGATACTCAAAAATTCTTCTATGCCACCAAGCAAACTCGAAACATCAGCAGTCGATCCAGCCTGAAAGTGCCCGCAATACTACCGAAGTGCCATCAACTCAATCACATTGCCCTTTTTCTGAAACATATACTCTCGTCAAATCACTTCCAATTAACAATACCATTTCCTTAATCATCTGAGGCTACCCGTTGCCTAAGAGTTTTATGAACTTTCCTTTCCGAACTGAACTGAAACCTCACATACGCAAACTCTCGATCCTCCACAAAACACCCGCATTATACCATACATCCCAGAATAACATGAGAACTTCATCTCCCTTCGAGCCACAGACATCTACGTACTCAACTAGTCCAGAACCTTCTATTTTGGTCCCATCTAGAAGAAAAATCACTATACATCCCATGCTCCGCATGCCCATAGAAGAATATACATCTCCAAACCATGGTAAGAAACCATCAAGGAAACTCTCTGAGTTTCCCTTTAACACAAATCCCATCGAAGAACTCTCCGAGTTCCCTTTTGCACAAATCAGACCTGCCAGGGCTGAATTCTTCTAAACTCGACCAAGCTAAGCAAGCCATCAAAACCTAAAGAGCATTGCTGCAAAATACTTGTAAGAACTCATCACCTCAAACACACACAAAGATTAATCATATCCTTACCATACCGGTCCGATCTACTTACCAAATTACCCCATCTATCTAAATTTCTTTCTGATTCATCTTCAACTTATATTTCTTTTTTGCTGTAGCACCACAATCCTCAACTCAGACTTACCACACGGAACCAAAGCATAAAGCCACACCGTCTAAGGCTCATACGTCGCTGAAATACTTTCTTAACATTCCCAGAAACACCACATTCCAGAATAACTTTACTCTGAAGAACTCCCTGCGAATCTAAATTCATTACCTTTACCTTTCCTGATTACTGATACATAGAATCCCATAATTAACATAGAAATACCACAAGTCTT
This sequence comes from Nicotiana attenuata, assembly GCF_001879085.1. Classification (NCBI taxonomy): domain Eukaryota; kingdom Viridiplantae; phylum Streptophyta; class Magnoliopsida; order Solanales; family Solanaceae; genus Nicotiana; species Nicotiana attenuata. Next base: position 27,545 of record NW_017674609.1, read on the forward strand.
GACCTCTTCCAATGAAAACACAGTTTCTAATCACATTATACAACTTTAAGTACCCAATTGTTACATGTAGAATCTTGAAACACATTAGAACCATTCTCGGGAGTCATTTACTCTACTTAAACTGCAATTTTAGCCTGATCAAACGAACAGAACCACCCGCGGCCTCATTTAGCACTCTGACACCGCAGGACATGACCTCATCCCAATACAAACAAGCATCTTCCTGCTCTATGCCACCGAGCATTCTTTACCAACAAACAACTTAAAGGACATCCTGTGATTCTCACACACCTACGAAGCACCATATAACCTTTTGTCAAAATTTTCCTTTACTCAAACCATCCTCGGTCTCTATTTCCGCGAGCCATAACTGATTCGCCCGCACGCCTCAAACTGGAACCAATATAGCACCTAACCGTTACAATCAACTACTCACAGCAGACTCCCCCCCACTTGGCTCCGGAGCCATAGATCAAAATACACTCAATAAATCGTAACACTTATACTCCATTGATGCCACAATACCATAGTGAGATTAGACTAAATCCTTTGTAAGCTTGTTGAAAAACACGATTCTCCTTTGTACTCTAAATCTTCGGCAAATCTCGCACTCATTCTCGCAACAGTTAGCCCACTCCCTTAAGCGACCCAAAATTCAAATTTCAACACTTACATTTCACTTGCACAGGAGATCTTCTAACAATCACATAAGGGTCACACCACCCCAGAACTCTTCGCAGGAGATAACCCACCTGCCCTGCCTTCAGTTAACATTTCTGTTATACTTTCCGCCGTCAAACACATTACACAGTCACTTAGTCTTCCTGAGTCTGAACTCATTACCGCAACATGAAATTTACTTCCCTCCCGACTAGGAAACACGAAGGGATTCATCACACGCCCATAGCTCGGGATAAAAACTAGAATCCAAGACGGGAAGTCAAGCACCTAATAGTTCTTCTATCCTCAAGCAGACCCTTCTCGTCGCTACTAAATCATATGGATACATCTCGCAGTCACAATCACTCTCATCACGTACTATCCAGTCATTACTTCCCTTAAATAGGGACACAACAGGGCATATAGGTCCAGAAACACGTGCTCACACAGTCAGCACCTCGATGCTCAAGCTATAGACAAAAAATCCGGCCCGAGTCCTCCAGACTGGCCAACATCAGCACATAGAGATCAAATTCTCGTCCCTCAATCAGGGAATCACAAGCCATCGATGCATATCTGATACTGAGCGTCATGTGCGCATACGAAACCGCTTGGAAGGAATCTCAAGAGTTACTTTTTCAGGCTAAATAAAGGACGCACGATAGGAATTTCAAGAATGTGAAGCATTTCCTAAAGGTTCTGCAGCCTTCTCGAGGATAAATACAGACGTCTCCGTACCGATCCGCGAGACTCTACTAAACCTGCTCATGGACCCTGAGACCATATGTAACCTAGGCTCTGATACCAACTTGTCACGACCCTAAACCCAGACCCGTCGTGATGGCGCCTCTCGTGAAGACAAGACCAGCCGACACATAACCAATTCAAAGTTAAATAACTAAACAGCAATAAAAACATGCTTAAAACATGATTTAATTAATGCTAAACAGCAGATTAATATTCACAACAATGCCGAATTACAACCAAGCACAGCCCGACATCGGGGGGTGTCACTAGTCATGAGCATCTATTAGAGTAGAAATACAAACTACAAGGTCTGACATATACAAAACAGAACTGAATGAACGGAAAGGGAGAAAAAGCGTGCTTGCGAACGCTGACAGCTACCTCGCCTAAACTCCGATAAACCCTGCCTCCAATCAGGCCAAAACCCGCTACCGGGTGGATAAATACCTGCATTCTGACACACAAGGTGCCAGGAAGTAAAGTGAGTACTCCAACTCAGTGAGTAATAAAGGTAAATAAAAACTGAGCAGTAAAGAAATCACGTAAAGCAAACCATCATGTTGTATAGAAGCAGTGTAAAACCCTTTGAGAAAAGATAGTGAAATTGTGAAATCTTTAGGAAAAAAACACCTTAGCTCAGTGTAAAACCCTCTTTGAAAATGATTTTTCAACAGTTACGCAACGATTGGCAAAACATTAGTACCGATAAGGCACAGAAAATCCACCCCTCGGGCCACAAATTATCACAGTATAATAGGTAAAATGACAAGTAAATATGAAAGATGAACACATAAAGGTTCGCCCCTCGGGCAATATCTCAGAACAGTACCAGCCCCTCGGGCTCACTCTCAGCCCCTCGGGCTCTCTCTCTCAGATCGCTCTCAGAATAGTATCATATAGTAACTGCTGCGGCGTGCAGCCCGATCCATATATCGCTGCGGCGTGCAGCCCGATCCACATATATCATCGACGGCGCTCACTGGGGGTGTGCAGACTCTGGGAGGGGCCCCTTACGGCCCAAGCGCAATATCAAGCCACCTCGTGGCATCATCACTCGGCACTTGGCCTCATATCACTCGGCACTCGGCCTCACATCACTCAAGCCACCTCGTGGCATATAAATGTATCTCAGGCCCTCGGCCTCATATCACTCAGCATATCCTCACATATGGCCCTCTGCCTCACTCAGTCCGAAAATCATCACAAGCCCCTCGGGCATTAGTAAAACAGTAGTTCTCAGCCCAAAACATTATTTAGAAATATCATTTAAGTTTCAAATCTGAATATAGGTGGCTGAGTTTGTAAAATAGAAAATATCAACAGGACTGAGTTAAAGTATAAGTAAGACAGTGAGGAAACAGTGATAAAAACTCTCCGAAGGGTTCAAGTAATTAGCACGGAGCCCAAATATGGCAATCAGCCCAAATCATGATGATAACAAGTAAATTTTAGTCAAATACACGATAAATTCATCAATCGGGACGGACCAAGTCACAATCCCCAACGGTGCTCTACCCCACGCTCACTTTCCGCCGTGTAAGTCACCTTAATATAGCACTACGATGTGCAAATCCGGGGTTTCAAACCCTCAGGATATCCTTTACAATCATTACTCACCTCGAACCGGCGAAATCTCTAGCTCGCGACGCCTTTGCCCATCGAATCGGCCTCCACGCGCGTCGAATCTATCCAAAATCAGAACGAACACGTCACAATATGCTAAGGGAACAAAGCCCAAGTGAAAACACTCGAAAAATATCAAAAATCCCGAAATTAGCAAAACCCGAGCCCCGGGACCACTTCTCGAAACTCAAAAATTTTCACATCATTAGATTCCTTATCTTCTCACGAGTTCATACATATCAAAAGTTCTCAAACCCAGAGGCCCCTCAAATCCCATTCAAAAGTCCAATTTCTCAAGCCCTAGTTCTTCCATTTTTAGTTAAATTTCCATGAATTTCTAGGTTAATTTCACAATATAATCACGTTTTTGGCTCATAGAACTTACCTCCAATCACTTCTCCTTGAATCCCTCTTCAATTTCTCCCAAGAAGCTCTCAAAATACTCAACTATGGAGGAAAAATGACTAAAACTCGCGGATGAAATGTTTATAACTTTCTGCCCAGTTCCAGCAATTCCTTCATGCGATCGCGACCAAGGTCACGCGATCGCGAAGCATTAAAATCCCAGGCTTCGAAAATGACCTATGCGAATGCGACCAATCAACCGCGAACGCGATGCTTCAACTTCCACAACTACGCGAACGCGTCTTACTCCATGCGAACGCGAAGAACAAACTCGCCTGGACTCCAAAGCCTCCTACGCGAACGCGTCCAAACACCTGCAAACGCGAAGCACAAAGAACTCACCCTCCACAATCGCAAACCCACTAATGCGAACGCGAAGAACAATAACCTGGCCTGCCAAAATCCTTCTACGCGATCGCGATCGCGACTGCACCTACGCGATCGCGATGACCAAAAATCCTCTACACTGCTGCTGCAATTTCTGCAATTATTCCAAGACTCAAAACTTCCGTTAGCCATACAAAATTACCCCGAGGCGCTCGGGACCTCAACCAAAGGTACCAACATCCTAAAACCTCATTCAAACTTGTTCCAATCATCAAAACACCTCAAACAACACCAAAACCATCAATTCACATCGGATTCAAGCCTAAGTTTTCTAAAAACTTCCGAAACACACTTTTAATCAAAAATCCAACCAAACCACCTCCGAATGACCTGAAATTTTACACACACATCCCAAATCACATAACGAAGAGCAACTCTCGGAATTCCATTCCGACCCTCGGATCAAAATCTCACCTATCAACCGAAATTCGCCAAAATACTAACTTCGCCAATTCAAGCCTAATTCTACACCGGACCTCCAAAACCAATTCCGATCACGCTCCTAAGTCATAAATCACCCAATGAAGCTAACCAAATCATAAAAATTCCGATCAGAGCACATATACAAACAAGTCAACTCTTGGTCAAACCTCTCAAATGCAAAGCTTTCAACTGAGACTCTTCTTTTAAATTCATTCCGATTTTCCTGAAAATCAAAAACCAACGATCTACATCAGTGATAATACATCACACGGGGCAAGTCATGCTCGAGAACTGGCGATTAAAGTGAAAAAGCTCAAAATGACTGGTCGGGTCGTTACAATGTGTTTCTATAAGCATTTTGTTGGAGTTTGTACTAATATTTATAAATACCTATGTCTATTTCAGGACTTAATGGCGACTGAAATAGATTTCATTAGCGAAATGAACAGCAAGTCAATGAGGTATCCTCTTTCGAAAATGACAATCTGATTTCTATCTTATAAGAATGCAATTTTCAATTTCAGTTAATATTCTGCAATCTCTTTTCTGTCTTATATGTTTGGTTTACCAATTGCTATTTCTTAGGTAGATCAGGAAATTTAATAATTCTTTTTCAATCTTCATTTATATTGTCCATAATGATTACTAATTTTGCACATATTTCATTGGTCAATGTTATTGTTGATGTTATTGGCGATATTGTGATCTATGAAGACGTACAATCTTTCAAACAAGATGATAGCATTCGTATGTTCATGAACATTGAGTTACAAGATTATGAGTAAGCTCGCCACAATTTATTAAACTAACCAAGTTCAACAATTCTTTATTTTATTTCCTATGCTTAACCTTATAATAATTGTAGGAGCAATAATATTTCTGCAACTCTTTGGGGATATTTTGCCGAACAGATCAAGCCACATTTGAATGGATCCAATAATAAGCATGTTGTTGTCGTCATGCAATTGATTAGAGCATATAGATATCGAGGTTATTAAATTGTCTACTTACTTTACAATACAATGTCGTTATACAATTAATAAACTCTTAGAAATTACTTTTATGTGTGCAGAACAATATTCGGTGAGGAACATTTGGCACGCGGCGAAGCTTTGGATTAATTCAAATCTTCCTCAAGTTGTTGACTTTTGCTCCAGGTCTGTAAGTTATACTTAATTTAAGGATATTTCAAATCAAATTTTAGTCTTAATGTTTATTAACATATCTCAACTTAAAAAAATGAAACAGAATGGTTTCTGTGCGTGGAGAAAGCTCACAAAGAATTACTCAAATTTCATCTCACAAAACTCATTATGTTGCTGATGAGCTAGCATCTGGAAGTATTGAAGTTAAAACTATTGAGGATCCGGGTGATTGTAAGCACGTGAGTACCTACATTTTATATTTGTTAATTTTTAATTAGCACAACTTTTATCCTCTCTTTCTCTACATAACATTTGTATATACAATTTTATGCGCAACCAAGAAATTTTTAGGTTGTATCAACTATTGTACACGTAGAATTAGACCGTGGATGGTGTTATTTAGCATGCAAAAATTGCGCAAAGAAACTAGAAAAAGAGGGGGAAAATTCTATTGTAAACAATGCGAGCACATTCAGTCTGTCACTCATAGGTATGACCATAATTTATAGTTTTTTTTTACTATTATTAAAGATTAAAAATTTAAAAACACAAACTCTTTCCAGGTACAGGCTACAAGTAAAGGTGATGGATTACACCGGTATAATTTCTTTGCTGGTGTGGGATAGGATGCAGCTAAGATTATCGAAAAGTCGGTAAATGATTTAAAGGATGCTGTATTTGAGGTATAATACATTGTTTAGAAAAATAAGGCCATCAACATTTAAAGAAGTAGTACATGATCCAATCCCCCGCATCTCCTTTCCTTCTTATTTTTGGTGTAGTTTAATTTGTGTCTATATGCATGTGAGGACTGTTAAACTTCAAAGTTCCAAGTTTAAGTTACAAAGTCATTAAGATCTGATTTTTAAAAGTGAAAAATAAGCTTATTGCTAAATCTGTATGCATGCATTTGCTCTTTTAGATTTACTTAAGAGGGTTGATAAGTTTGAAATGATGGTGATAGTTCTCTATTATTAGTTGTCCCTAAGTTTCGCAAAAGTTAAGATAGTTGTAGTTTGGTGTCTTTTAAAGAGCATAAATGTTGTTTGAATTTTGATTGATGTTTCACTTTATTTTGATCCTACATAAGAAAACTTATGCTTTCACTTTAGTTTCCGATTTTCTACTTTGCTCTTTTTATTTTAGTAGCTTTATTTAGTATATTATTCCTGGCATTTATCTTATGCTTAATAACACACTTATTATGAGAATTGAAGCATTATCTTTGTAACTATTTAATCCGTTCTAATAAGGAGCAAAGAATATGTGTACACCATATTACATTTGCTTTTTACTTTTGTTGTTGTAGCTTCTGTTAACTGTTGTGATTTATGTTCTTTTTGTTAGAATTATGGTGCTGCAGACATGTCCAATATTGTAGTCTTTTACAGTGAAAGAAGTTAGAAAATATTGTTGAAAAAAATTTTATGCTTAAAGTTGAGATTAAGAGTTCCAACGGTAAGACTCTAGATGATGTCTAGAAAGTTGTTACGCTTAGTGACGACGAGAAAACTATAAAGAAATACATTCCTTCTCCACGTGAAGAGACATTCAAAGTATGTTTCTATACTTAATTTTTCTCAACCTTCCTATTTGTGATTGAATTGATTTAATTATAATACACATTTTTTATAGGATCCAGATTTCAATAATAACGAAGTCAGTCATGAAGATAACTAAATCGCGGTGATTTTACAACTCATTATTAATATTTTACATAATTTATTCTTTTAATTTAATGATTTGCGGGTTAAAAAATAATAAAGCAATAACAACTATAGATCAACTATTAATTTTTACAAGTTTTTGTATTTTAAATATGTAGGATTCTACTGAAGATAACGAGTTGATCGATGTTGCAAATACACCTGTCAAGATGGGTATAACTAATCTTGCAGCAGTGGTTGAAGAAGATTCAAATGCACAATTATCGGGAAATAAGATCAAAAGAGTATTTAAAAAGAAGAAGACATCATAAGTTGTTTTCAAATGTAACTGTTGCATAAACTAAGATCTGTCTGATTAGTTAGTTTATTAGTTTTATTAGTTCTGAACAAGATGTTTGAATCATTTCATGTTTTTCTTGGTATTGAGCTTTTCCTGTTTAGTTAGTTTGGTTTTCTCATTTGTTATGGACAAGATATTTGAATCAGTTCATGGTTCTCTCAAGTTTTAAAATTTTCCCATCTAGATACGTAAGACAGTCCATAGATTGTTAAAGCTCCATTGATTTTTTACTTAATTAGGCTACATGCCAGTGTCGGTTATTTTTTGACCCATTTTACTATTATGTTGATTTTATTGGGATGCATAGCATCATTTCTAGTTTCCTGTTTTTTGTTGCCATTCTCATCTCATTTTACAGTGGTCATCTATTTTCCAAGTACTCTATTTAATATCTATCAACTTAGTATTGCAAAATATGGAAGTGTTTACGCCTCAAATAGTTTAACGCTCAAGTACTAAATATGATCTTGAACCAACTGGCAGGTTCATGGATAGTTGGTATACTGTTATATTGGCGTCGTAAATGGCGGTACTCCATGTATCCATACTTAAAAAATCCGGATCTGTCATAAATTAGGTTAGTGCTCGAGTTGCAAAATAATTTCCATTCAGAAATTCTCTGGTAGAGACAGAAAAAATAAAATGTATACAAACAATACGTATAAGAGCTACAAAAAAGATTCACAGAATTATTGCTATATCTCTTCTATTCTAAATTGAGTTGCCCTTACATTCCAATGGTCCATCAAATTTCTCCAATGAACTTACGTTCCAATGGTCACTTTAGTTAAGAAATTTTTCATTTAATATATA
>NW_017674609.1:35764-91029 GCF_001879085.1 Nicotiana attenuata
ATATATATATATATATATATATATATATATATATATATATATATATATATATATATATATATATATATATAAGGGAGAAAAGAATAAACCGCTTGAATGATTCCTACTATGAGTCTACGTGTGTTTAGTATTTTTTTTCCTTATCACCATTATTGGATAGTTATCCTCTCATTTCTTTCTTGACATTCTACGATTTTTATTTTCATATCTTGGTATTTTCCTGTGATGACCCAAAAGGTCATCACTTATTTTTAAAATGAATTCTGTGTTTCGAGGCCTTAAAAACCTCTTTCAGCTTCACCTCGATTTGCGTGCGCAGTCCGGGCACGTAGCCGGAAAGCTATTATGTGAAAACCTGTGAAAAATATTAAATTTTGGCTTAAACTGTATTTAAGTTGACTTCGGTCAACATTTTGGGTAAATGGACCTGGACCCGTGATTTGACGGTCCCGGAGGGTCCGTGGAAAAATATGGGACTTGGGCATATGCCCGGAATCGAATTCCGATGTCCCAAGTCCGAGAAATGAATTTGTAGAAGAAATTGTTTTTTGAAAAAATATAAAGGTTTTTGAAAGTGAAATGTTACGTGAAACCTGTGGTATCGGGCCAGTGTTATGGTTCCGGAGCCCGGTACAGGTTCAATATGATTTATATGTGTTGTCGGTAAAGTTTGGTAAAAAAAGGGATTCCATTTGACGTGATTCGGACCTTAAATGCAAATTTGATGTTTAAAGAAGTTTTGAGAAATTTCATTGATTTTGAGGTTTAATTCGTTATTTAAGAGGTTATTTTAGCAATTTGATCGCACGGATAAGTTCATATGGTATTTTTGAGTTAGTACGTATGTTTGGTTTGGAGCCCCGAGGGCTCGGGTGAGTTTTGGATGTGTTTCGGAAGGTTTTGAACTCATAAAAAGTTGCAGGTTTTTCAGTTTCTGGTGTTCTGGCATTTTCTTCTTCGCGTTTGCGGGAAGACCCTCGCGAACGCGATGAGTTATTCATGCTGAAGGAAATCTCCTTCTACGCGAACGCGAGACCAAGGTTGCGAACGCGAAGCTTTGGGGGGTCTTCCCTTCGTGAACGCGGGCCTAGTATCGCGAACGCGAAGGCTTATGAGCCTGGGCAGGGGGAAGGGTATTATACCTACGCGAACGCGACCACCTGGACGCGAACGCGAAGGCTCGAGGAGTTATTGCTCCGCAAACGCGAGCCCATTTTCGCGAACGCGAAGGTCTCTCAGGCCTAACTCATCGCGAACGCGATGAGCCTATCGCGAACGCATAGACCAAATTCGCCCAGTTATTTTTAAGTTCAAAAACAGAATGTATTACGGGAATTTCACCATTTTTCATAAACTTCATCTTCTCCACACCTCTTGGGCGATTTTTGAAGATGAACTTCACCATAGCTTCATAGGTATGTAATCATAAGCTCGTTTTCTTCCATTATTATTAACACCCACTAGATTTCTAGGCCTAAAACATGAGATTAAGGGTAGAAAATTAGGGATTTGGGTAGAGTTAGGGCTTTTTGATTATTTGGAAATTTGACCTTCAGGGTCGGATTTCAAAATAAATTATATATTCGGGCTCGTGGGTGAATGGGTGATCAGGTTTTGGTCCGAACCTCGTGTTCCGACCAAGCGGGCCCGGGGTCAATTTTTGACTTTTTGGGAAGAATTATGGGAAAGCTATAATTAAGCATTGGAAATTGGATTGTTTAGCGTTTATTGATGTTATTAAGTCGATTATGTCTAGATACAATTGAGTTGGAGCCAAATTCAAAAGAAAATGCGGTGTTTGAGGCTTGAGTTGGCCGTGGAAGTTTGGTCTAACCTTAGCTTGAGGGATTAGGAGTTGTGTCCTATTTGCTATTTTCTTCTTGTTGAGTACGACGTATAGGCATAGTGACGAGTATCTATACGTTGGTGTCAAGCATGACCGTGAGTCTTAAATTGTGAATTATTGTGTTCTTAAGTAATACTACGGATGCTTAAATTGATGATTCTCGGTATTGAGCAAAGATTTAGATTGTTCTCGTGGAAATTACTTATGATTGAGTATTGGTGTTAGCTGAGGTAGCTAGATGTTGGAACAAGATTGGTTATAGTTGTTTCTCCCTTGCCGGGATGTATTTACTTATACTGTCGATTCCCTTGCCGGGATAATGTAGTTCTTTATTGATCCCTTGCCGGGACTCTTATTATGAATGTTGTTGATTGTATATTTGGATTGGGTTGCGCGCTGCAACATTGTTATATTTGGATCGGGTTGCACGCTGCAACAATAATATAAATGGATGGGGTAACACTCCGCAACAATGATATAAATGGATCGGGTTGCACGCCGCAACAATGTTATAAATGGATCGGGTTGCACGCCGCAACAATGATATAAATGGATCGGGTTGCACGCCGCAACAGTGATATAAATGGATCAGGTTGCACGCCGCAAAAATGATACAGTTGGATCGGGTTGCACGCCGCAACAGTGTTAAATGATAGGGATCGGGTTGCGCGCCGCAACAGTGTTATTATTTATTGTTGTAGATCTTAAATTGTTCTCTTATATTTCTCTTAAATTACTGCTGGACTTGATATTTTCCCCGCAGCATGTACCCCCTCCCATATTTATTTGTTTATTTCTGTTCTATTTTCCGCTGCATATTATATAACTGCACAGGTTTATCTGGAGTCTGGTCCTAGCCTCGTCACTACTTCGCCGAGGTTAGGCCAGGCACTTACCAGCACATGGGGTCGGTTGTGCTGATGCTACACTCTGCACTCTTTTGTGCAGATCCTAGTATTGTAGATTTCGTACCGCAGTGAGGTTGCTGCTTCTGGTCCATCAGGCGACCCGAGGTAGTCCTGCAGGCGTCCGCAGGCCTTGGCATCTCCTTCTAGCTATTATTCCTGTTTCTTTCTTGTATTTCCAGAGACAGTGTTGTATTATTTCTTTCAAACCGTTATTTTTAGTAATCTTAGACAGTCTGTGAAGCTGTGACACCAATCTTGGGTAGTGTTGTTATGGAATGGTATTAGCAGTATTATTAAACTTGAAATTAAGTCTTCCGCTTGTTAAATTTTATTGATTATTGTCACGACCCAAACCCCGCTCCGGTCGTGATGGCGCCTCTCGTGAAGACAAGGCCAGCCAACAAACCCATATCGCCTTTTTCAAAATAGTTAAATATTAAATAACAGTTTTAGCATAATTAAATAATCATAGTCTAAACAAAGATTTCTTTATTAAGTGCGGAATACAACCCAAACACAGCCCAAATCGGGGTGTCACAAGTCACGAGCATCTATCAGAGTATAAATACAACTACAAGGCCAAAAAAATACAAAAGAGGACTGATAAACATAAGGAAGAAATGCGGTGCTGCGAACGCTAGCAGTCACCTCGCTAAACTCCGATAAACTTAGATCAGCTAGCACAGACCGGTGATAGATCAGCTACGTCTTCGGAGGCATTGTAGAGGTTGGATAGGTTTCACCAAGCTCTTCACTACTACTTTCAGCGGTGCATCTTCTGAGGATCCCCAGGATTTATCTAGACAGCGGTCATGAGGTTCTCAGGAACATGGGGATAGTGGAGACCAATGGGGTTGATTTTGCTACTTTTCGCTTGTCTGGATCCGCCAAAAATTGGTAGAGAGATTATCGTTTGGCTAGACCAGCCGGGTCGCCATCTTTGACTTGGGAGCAGTTTTCTTAGCTATTTCTGGAGAAGTTTCTTCCCATTACTCAGAGAGAGGTCTATCGGAGGCAGTTTGAGCGTCTCCAGCAGGGTTCTATGACCGTTACTCAGTATGAGACCAGGTTTATTTATTTGGCCCGTCAGGCTCTTCTTATACTTCCCACTGAGTGAGAGAGAGTGAGGAAGTTCATTGAGGGACTCATTCAGCCCACTCAGCCAGCTAGAGGTGGAGGTAGAGGTATTAGAGGTGGAGGTAGAGGTGCTAGAGGTGGAGGTAGAGGTATTAGAGGTGGAGCTCAGGCCGCTAGAGGTGGAGGCCAGCCAACAGCAGGCTGTCCCAGGGATGTAGTTCAGGGTGGTGGGGCTCAGCCCCGATGTTATGCTCTTCTAACCAGGCCTGAGGATGAGGCTTCCGATGCAGTTATCACAGGTACTGTTCTAGTTTGTGGCAGAGATGCTTCGGTTTTATTTGATCTAGGGTCTACCTACTCCTATGTGTCATCTTATTTTGCACCATATCTGGTCATGCCTAGTGATTCCTTGAGTGCCCCTGTATATGTGTCTACATCGGTGGGTGATTCTATTATGGTAGATCGAGTCCATCGTTCTTGTATTGTGGTGAATGGGAGTCTTGAGACTCATGTAGATTTGTTGCTTCTGAACAAGGTTGATTTTGATATTATATTGGGGATGGAGTGGTTATCACCTTACCACGCTATCTTGGACTGTCATGCCAAGACTGTGACCTTAGCCTTGCCGGGTTTACCTCGTTTAGAGTGGAGAGGGACTCCTGGTCATTCTACCCGTAGTGTTATCTCATATGTGAAGGCTCGACGTATGGTCGAGAAGGGGTGTTTGGCCTATTTGGCTTATGTTCGCGGTTCTAGTGCTGAGGTCCCTTCTATTGATTCTGTGCCCGTTGTTCGGGAGTTTTCTGAGGTATTTCCTTCAGACCTGCCGGGTATGCCACCCGACAGGGATATTGACTTTTGCATTAATTTGGCTCCGGGCACTCAGCCCATTTCTATTTCGCCGTATCGTATGGCCCCGCCTGAGTTGAAAGAGTTGAAGGAGCAGTTGCAAGACTTGCTTGAGAAGGGTTTCATTAGACCCAGTGTTTCGCCTTGGGGCGCCGGTGTTGTTTGTCAAGAAAAAGGATGGATCGATGCAGATGTGTATTGATTACCGGCAATTGAACAAGGTTACGATCAAGAATAAGTATCCGCTATCGAGGATTGATGATTGTTCGATCAGCTTCAGGGTGCCAAGGTATTTTCAAAGATTGACTTGAGATCTGGCTACCATCAGTTGAGGATTAGGGCATCCGATGTCCCTAAAACAGCTTTCCGCACTCGGTACAGGCATTATGAGTTCTTGGTGATGTCATTCGGGTTGACAAATGCCCCAGCAGCTTTTATGGATTTGATGAACCGAGTGTTCAGGCCTTACTTGGATTCATTCGTGATAGTCTTCATTGATGATATTTTGATATATTCCCACAGCCGGGAGGAGCACGAGCAGCATCTTAGAGTGGTTCTTCAGACTTTGAGGGACAGTCAGTTGTACACCAAGTTTTCAAAGTGCGAGTTCTGGTTGAGTTCAGTTGCATTCCTGGGTCATGTGGTGTCAGCAGAGGGTATTCAAGTTGATCCGAAGAATATTGAGGCAGTCAAGAACTGGCCTAGACCAGCATCAGCTACAGAGATCCGGAGTTTCTTGGGATTGGCAGGCTACTAACGTCGGTTCGTAGATGGGTTTTCATCTATCGCAGCCCCGATGACTAGGTTGACCCAAAAGGGTGCCCAGTTCAGATGGTCGGACGAGTGTGAGGCAAGCTTTCATAGGCTCAAGACAGCTTTGACTACGGCACCGGTGTTGGTTTTGCCCACAGGTTCAGGGCCTTATACAGTTTATTGTGATGCATCTCGTATTGGGCTTGGTGCGATGTTGATGCAGGATGGCAAGGTCATTGTCTATGCTTCGCGGCAGTTGAAGATTCATGAGAAGAACTATCCGGTTCATGATTTGGAGTTAGCAGCCATTGTTCACGCATTGAAGATTTGGAGGCATTATCTGTATGGCGTGGCATGTGAGGTGTTCATGGATCACAAGAGTCTGCAATATTTGTTCAAGCAGAAGAAGTTGAATTTGAGGCAGAGAAGATGGTTGGAGTTGTTCAAAGACTATGATATCACCATCTTATATCATCCGGGAAAGGCCAATGTGGAGGCCAATGCTTTGAGTAGGAAGTCATCCAGTACGGGCAGTCTTGCTTATATTCCGGTCGGTGAGAGACCGCTTGCTTTGGATGTTCAGGATTTGGCCAATCAGTTCGTGAGGCTAGATGTTTCTAAGCCAGTCGTGTGTTATCTTGCACGGTCACTCGTTCTTCTTTATTGGAGCGTATCCGTGATCGGCAGTATGATGATCCCCATTTGTGTGTCCTTAGAGACACGGTGCAGCACAGAGGTGCCAAGCAGGTTACCTTAGGTGATGATGGAGTTTTGAGATTGCAGGGTCGAGTTTGTGTGCCTAATGTGGATGGACTTCGAGAGTTGATTTTAGAAGAGGCCCATAGCTCCCGGTACTCTATTCATCCGGGAGTCGCAAAGATGTATCAGGATTTGTGGCAACATTATTGGTGGCAGAGAATGAAGAAGGATATCGTTGCATATGTGGCTCGGTGTTTGAATTGCCAGCAGGTTAAGTATGAGCATCAGAGGCCTGGTGGTTTGTTCCAGAAGATTGAGATTCCTGAGTGGAAGTGGAAGTGGGAGCGGATCACTATGGACTTCGTTGCTGGACTCCCACGAACTCAGAAGAAGTTCGATGCAGTGTGGGTCATTGTTGATAGGCTGACCAAGCCAGCGCATTTCATTCCTGTGGCAGTCTCATATTCTTCTGAGAGGTTAGCTGAGATCTATATCCGGGAGATTGTTCGCCTTCGTGGTGTTCCCGTGTCTATCATTTCGGATCGAGGTGCGCAGTTTACCTCACATTTTTAGAGAGCATTTCAGCGAGAGTTGGGCACACGGGTTGAGTTGAGCACAACGTTTCATCCTCAGACGGACGGGCAGTCCGAGCGGACTATTCAGATTTTGGAGGATATGCTCCGAGCTTGTGTCATTGACTTCGGAGGCTCGTGGGATCAGTTTTTGCCTTTAGCAGAGTTTGCCTACAACAACAGCTACCAGTCGAGTATTCAGATGGCTCCTTATGAGGCTTTATATGGTAGGCGGTGTCGGTTGCCGGTTGGGTGGTTTGAGCTGAGAGAGGCTCGGGTGTTGGATACGGATCTGGTTCAGGATGCCTTGGACAAGGTCAGGATTATTCAGGATAGGCTTCGTATAGCTCAGTCCAGGCAAAAGAGTTATGCCGACCGCAAGGTTCGAGATTTGGCTTTCATGGTCGGTGATCGGGTATTGCTTCGAGTGTCGCCTATGAAGGGCGTGATGAGATTTGGGAAGAAGGGCAAGCTTAGCCCTAGATTCATTGGCCCGTTTGAGATCCTTGATCGAGTGGGAGAGGTGGATTATAGACTTGCATTGCCGCCGAGCTTATCAGTCGTGCATCCAGTGTTTCATGTGTCCATGCTTCGGAAATATCACGGCGATCCATCCCACGTGTTAGATTTCAGTACTGTCCAGTTGGACAAGGACTTGTCTTATGAGGAGGAGTCGGTAGCTATTCTAGACTGGCAGGTTCGTCAGTTGAGATCGAAGAGTTTTCCTTCTGTTCGTGTTCAGTAGAGAGGTCAGCCTGCTGAGGCATCGACCTGGGAGTCCGAGTCCGATATGCGGATCCATTATCCCCATCTTTTCCCCGACTCAGGTACTTTCTTCTTATGTCCGTTCGAGGACGAACGGTTATTTTAGAGGTGGAGAATGTGATGACCCAAAAGGTCATCACTTATTTTTAAAATAAATTCTGCGTTTCGAGGCCTTAAAAACCTCTTTCAGCTTCACCTTGATTTGCGTGCGCATTCCGGGCGCGTAGCCGGAAAGCTATTATGTGAAAACCTGTAAAAAAATATTGAAATTTTGTCTTAAAATGCATTTAAGTTGACTTCGGTCAACATTTTTGAAAGTGAAATATTATGTGAAACCTGTGGTATCGGGCCCGTATTATGGTTTCGGAGCTCGGTACAGGTTCAATATGATTTATATGTGTTGTCGGTAAAGTTTGGTAAGAAACGGAATCCATTTGTCGTGATTCGGACCTTAAATGCAAATTTGATGTTTAAAGAAGTTTTGAGAAATTTCATTGATTTTGAGGTTTAATTCGTTATTTAAGAGGTTATTTTGGCGATTTGATCGCACGGATAAGTACATATGGTGTTTTTGAGTTAGTACGTATGTTTGGTTTGGAGCCCCGAGGGCTCGGGTGAGTTTTGGATGTGTTTCGGAAGGTTTTGAACTCATAAAAAGTTGCAGGTTTTTCGGTTTCTGGTGTTCTGGCATTTTCTTCTTCGCGTTCGCAGGAAGACCCTCGCGAACGCGATGAGTTATTCATGCTGAAGGAAATTTCCTTCTACGCGAACGCGAGACCAAGGTTGCGAACGCGAAGCTTTGGGGGGTCTTCCCTTCGCGAACGCGGGCCTGGNAGTGCAAGAATATAAATTGTGTTTCAAATTGGGTGCCTCGTTGTGCCTGAGGTAGGCCTAGCGACAAGTTAATTTTGAGAACTTATAATGCTAAATGCCTCATTTATTGATAAAAATAGACGAATCCCAAAACGACACTAAAGTTGCAGAAGTAAAATGTCACTAATGGCCATTGGCCTTATTACATTTAATATCACTATGGACTTCGTTGCTGGACTCCCACGAACTCAGAAGAAGTTCGATGCAGTGTGGGTCATTGTTGATAGGCTGACCAAGCCAGCGCATTTCATTTCCTGTGGCAGTCTCATATTCTTCTGAGAGGTTAGCTGAGATCTATATCCGGGAGATTGTTCGCCTTCGTGGTGTTCCCGTGTCTATCATTTCGGATCGAGGTGCGCAGTTTACCTCACATTTTTAGAGAGCATTTCAGCGAGAGTTGGGCACACGGGTTGAGTTGAGCACAACGTTTCATCCTCAGACGGACGGGCAGTCCGAGCGGACTATTCAGATTTTGGAGGATATGCTCCGAGCTTGTGTCATTGACTTCGGAGGCTCGTGGGATCAGTTTTTGCCTTTAGCAGAGTTTGCCTACAACAACAGCTACCAGTCGAGTATTCAGATGGCTCCTTATGAGGCTTTATATGGTAGGCGGTGTCGGTTGCCGGTTGGGTGGTTTGAGCTGAGAGAGGCTCGGGTGTTGGATACGGATCTGGTTCAGGATGCCTTGGACAAGGTCAGGATTATTCAGGATAGGCNGTCAAATTTTTCAAAAAATTTTCCAGTTTTTTGAAAAAGTAAAAATTTATGATTAATGTCATGATTAATCCAAAGCATATATCTATAATCTGTAAGGGGATAAAAAAGTTCAATTTCTCTGCCACTACATAATTGAAAAAGGCTACCCACTACAACTTGAAACCACTCGCATGAGTAGAAGTAAAATATATAAGTTTTTTGTGGACAAGCTAATACTGTCAGGTTTTCTTACTTCATGTCGTTCTATCTGAAATTGCTTGCTTAGACAACAGACTGCGACAGGACATTAGAAGGAATCACATGCTAAATGGCTATGACCCTAAGGACTTCTAGCCACTCAATTTTGAGACCTTTAGGAGTATGATTCCCATAATCAGAGGGTCCACATGGAAACTTGCAGAGTGAAGACATGAGTTCCACTCAGATGATAAGCTGAAATTAATGCGAGAACTCAAGTACCAAGAAGATGCAATGGCAAAGTTGAAAACCCTCTACAGATACTGCCAAGGACAAGCACCACGTGAAGTAGAAACTGACTGCTCTTTATAGAGAATGAATACAATGAATAATCTCATTTTACCAAAGCGCATCAAGACAGAGATATAGCAATTCTAATAGATTATGTCACGAGATACAAAGAAAATCGAATAGAGAATATTATCAAACAAAATGAGATGACCATCCNTTAGCTTGAGGGATTAGGAGTTGTGTCCTATTTGCTATTTGCTTCTTGTTGAGTACGACGTATAGGCATAGTGACGAGTATCTATACGTTGGTGTCAAGCATGACCGTGAGTCTTAAATTGTGAATTATTGTGTTCTTAAGTAATACTACGGATGCTTAAATTGATGATTCTCGGTATTGAGCAAAGATTTAGATTGTTCTCGTGGAAATTACTTATGATTGAGTATTGGTGTTAGCTGAGGTAGCTAGATGTTGGAACAAGATTGGTTATAGTTGTTTCTCCCTTGCCGGGACGTATTTACTTATACTGTCGATTCCCTTGCCGGGATAGTGTAGTTCTTTATTGATCCCTTGCCGGGACTCTTGTTATGAATGTTGTTGATTGTATATTTGGATCGGGTTGCGCGCCGCAACATTGTTATATTTGGATCGGGTTGCACGCCGCAACAATAATATAAATGGATCGGGTTGCACGCCACAACAATGATATAAATGGATCGGGTTGCACGCCGCAACAATGTTATAAATGGATCGGGTTGCACGCCGCAACAATGATATAAATGGATCGGGTTGCACGCCGCAACAATGTTATAAATGGATCGGGTTGCACGCCACAACAATGATATAAATGGATCAGGTTGCATGCCGCAACAATGATACAGTTGGATCGGGTTGCACGCCGCAACAGTGTTAAATGATAGGGAGCGGGTTGCGCGCCGCAACAGTGTTATTATTGATTGCTGTAGATCTTAAATTGTTCTCTTATATTTCTCTTAAATTACTGCTGGACTTGATATTTTCCCCGCAGCATGTACCCCCTCCCATATTTATTTGTTTATTTCTTTTCTATTTTTCGCTGCATATTATATAACTGCACAGGTTTATCTGGAGTCTGGTACTAGCCTCGTCACTACTTCGCCGAGGTTAGGCCAGGCACTTACCAGCACATGGGGTCGGTTGTGCTGATGCTACACTCTGCACTCTTTTGTGCAGATCCCAGTATTGTAGATTTTGTACCGCAGTGAGGTTGCTGCTTCTGGTCCATCAGGCGACCCGAGGTAGTCCTGCAGGCGTCCGCATGCCTTGGCGTCTCCTTCTAGCTATTATTCATGTTTCTTTCTTGTATTTCCAGAGACAGTGTTGTATTATTTCTTTCAAACCTTTATTTGTAGTAATCTTATACAGTCTGTGAAGCTGTAACATCAATCTTGGGTAGTGTTGTTATGGAATGGTATTAGCAGTATTATTAAACTTGAAATTAAGTCTTCCGCTTGTTAAATTTTGTTGATTATTAACTATTGGTTTATAACTGTTAACAGATTTAAAAATGGGAATAAGGCAAATAATTCAGTTGATTGGCTTGCCTAGCTTTCACTAGTGGGCGCCATCACGACTCCCGAGAGTAGGAAATCCGGATCGTGACATTTTCTTAGATTGCTTGTGTTTAAATCCTAAAGAAAAATATATAGATGTAACTTATTGCAAGTGAAACTTCACAATAAGATGGGATTCTCATTGAATAGCAATAGAGAACCTCTTAAACTTAAAGGTAAACCATGAAAAGGTTCAGTAATATGGTCTCCAGCAGGGTTAAGAATATTAATGGCCTCTATAAAGAACATATGAGTATTGATGTTTAGATGTTTTCCTTTTCTTTTTTTGCCAATTTATTCCAATGCAAAAAATTTCTTTCACAGTATTGATTTCAACATAAGGACCATAGAACTTGATGGCAAATGAATCAAACTGCAAATTTGGGATACTGCTGGCCAGGAGCGGTTCCGGACAATTACAACAAGTATACATGTAGGCAGAGGCGGATCCAGGATTTGAGGCTTATGGGTTCCTACCGTAATTTCATATTGATATGCAATAATAACTGGGTTCACAGTCAGATATTTACCAATATTTAGTGAATTTCTTAATATAAATACAGGGTCTATGCAAGAGTTACTGGGTTCCCGGAACCCGTAGTCTATGCACTAGGTCTACCCCTGCATGTAGGTTTTTGTAGTTAAAAGTTTGCCTAAAACATAGACCATGCCAGTCCTTTATATGATGCCTTTAACTTGAGCATGCATCCTTCATGAATACTGCTATGTAAAAAAGAGCTATCACTTATCGTGAAGTCAACTGAAATGTGCGATATTGAGCTCAATTATGGACGATGAGTATATGAACTGGAAGTGAATTTCGGGAAATCTACTTTAGCTTTTGGCTTATCACAGTTACCCAACCTTCTCTGCTAATCATGTTTCTGTGCATAAATATCGGTGGTCCCTAGCATAGATACAATCCTATGAAATTCATATATTTATTTTCTGATTTAATTCTTTTGAATGTGATCGCTAAATTTAGTCTACAATAAAGACCTGTTTCTACTATATCATTTTTTTTCCTTTGAAACAATCCGCGCATCGCGCGGGTATGTATACTAGTTCTACTTACAAAAAGAAAATAGTGATCATAAACAGGTAATGGAAAACCTACCAACTCTCTTTCTATACATCCCTTCTTCTTTAATCATGTGTTTTGACGAAAGGAGCAGTTCAGCAAACCATAAGGAGAAAGTGAGAGAGCGAGTTATCTTTGTGGTGTTCGGATTAAAAAAACAGTTCATTTTTACATAATTACTAAGTACTAAATCATATATATGTCACCAACTTTTTTAGTGTTAGATTTATTATTTCATAAAACGAATATGCTTTGGACATTTTCAAGCCCAATTGAAAAATTTGTTCAAGAGAACCAAATAGAGAAATCAGAAACCAGGCTTGTTAAGAAGACTTCTCTCTTTCTTTGGAATAAGAAATGGATCAATTTCAGATCTTTAATTCCTAGAAGAACATGCTCTTTAATAAAACCATTTACACTTATAAAAATTATGGAACAAACCTCAATTAGTGGCCCTTTAAGATGTTAATAAGCTCATACATAAACTCCAGCCAAACAATGTGAAAGAGAAAAAAGACGGAAGAACTTGACTAAAGGACGTGTGAGTCTAGAAGAGGAAACAAAAACATAAACTAGTGATAGGATAAGCTATTCTGCTTTATGCACAACTTTTTCCTGATTTCAATTATATGCATTCTGCAACCTTTCAATTATATGCTCAACTGTAAGACCTTTGTTTTTCTTCCTTATATCAATGATCACAAAGCCAAGTGTTTGCTCAGGAACTACTCTGTATCCCAAGTGTATTACTAAGGGTTAATTTCACATTGTGATTTGTGAACTTTACATCAAAGACTGTCAGCCTCCGCCTTCTTCATTATCTTATACTCCGTATTTGACTTCATTTGATTCTCATTGCTTAAACTTCTTCAGCTAGCTCTTCGGTTGGTGCTGATAATTACTAGGTTTCTCTGTTTATTAGCAAACGGCTTTTAGCTGTTAGATCAAAACGATTACAACAACAGGTGCATTTTGGTCACCAGCATATTACAGGGACCAAGTGAAATGCTTCAAGGACCATTTAGATTAAACACTAAACAGTTCAATATCCATATTGGAGTTTTAGAAACTTGAGCTTCAATATACTCAAGTTGACAACAAAAAGCAAAAAAATTGAATTAAGAATAGTATAAACCGAGATAGTTAATACTACTCTATAGTGCTAAAAGACAATCCAAAAATCAGTTAGTCGGTGGTTGAGACCCCCCAAAAAAATTGGCGGTACCACTGTCGGTCGAATAAATTACTAGCACTTTGCCTCTCATGAAGGTAAAAAAAGGTCCTTTAAACTATAAATGAGTGTACCAGGGATAGTAAGATATCTACCAACCAGATTCCTGAACGAGTGTCTTTTCAACTTCGGATAAACACTGCACTCATCTAACAAAATTAAGCGCCCAAGTGCCTGATATGAACACTTACCTACCAACATTCCAAACAAAGTATAACATAGTCATGTGAACTAATTTGAGAGTTTACACTTTCTATGTCATTATACTAACATCTAAGCTCTTTGTAGTACTTTCCTGTCTGTAGAATGGTTTGACTGTTTCCTAATTATACCAAAACACCTTTCAAGAAAGGTCAAGAACATTCTTAAAGAATGTCAGCTAGAGATAACTCAACAAATAGTCATACAACAAGGGTAAGAATAAACAGGTTGACAGGTAGCTTGTCTCAAGTTTAACTCATTTGTATGTTAACTCAGCAAAGAGTTGCCGGTTACTACGTCTCTCCAGCCAGTAAGGAAAAAAGAATTATCACAACTTAGCTAACGGTGTCAAACTTGCATATGCTAGGCATATCAATTGCAACAGATGTATTTCCTCAAAACCTTAGTGTTTCAGAACTATTTTTGCTGAACTTTTTTTTTTTACTATATGAATCATTTGCAGACATTTACACCAAGGTCCTAATATTTTAGACCGTGGTGTAGCTATAAACTGAATTAGTCTTGTTTTCGTTTTGTTTATCAAATGCATCTGGCATCATCCAGATAGGACATTCAAGCGGTCTAATTAGGTTTCAGGATAGCACCACGGTCCACTGGAGTTCCCTCTTTCAGAAGGAAAAGGGAACATGTGACCCCTGACTCCTGAGACCAAGCAACCAATCAGGTAAGCCTTTTCCTGTCCAGGTCCTTTTCCTAACAAAAACTTCCTATCTCTGTCCAGAAATAGGAATACTTATATCCACTTCACATCCCACTCCCATCCACCGGCTCTCTCCAGAGGACAGATACAGGGACTCTAAGACAAAAATGATAGGCACAGGAGAGTAATGTTAAAAACTATGTGGCTACTGGCTCTTCATCTCGAATTTCCCAAGATAATGAAGTAAACAATTTAAGGATTCAAAAAGCAGAAAGCAATGCAATAATCTGAAGGAGAAAAAAAAAGATGCACTTCTGCGCAGTTTGTACAGATAAATATACTGCGGAACCACTAAAAAGTCTGAGCCACAGAAAGGAATGAGGAGGACATTTTTGACCCAATTCACCAATTTCTTGACTAAGGCATCCCTGTCACAATAGGAGCTTTCAAAATTGAGCACAAACTGCTTGGTAAGGTCCCAATAGGCATATCATTAGCAACCATCGAACATATTTACTATATTAACTATTTTATGGGCCTAAAAGTTAGTTGCAACATGATCAGCTTGCCATAACCTGAGACTATGGATAAGAATCCAGAGTCCAAACACTTGGATGCATTGTCGACTTGGCATAACCAGACATGTCTTAAATGATGGCTTTCTAGCTCCTTCAGTTGAGCATAAGAAGGATGTAGAACATCCGAAGTCCGCCAAACTAAAGCAAGGGTGGATGAGCATCGGCATAAAGTTTTGCAAAATATTTGACTTCAAATAATGATGAACTTGCCCACATATTTATAGGAGATTATAACAAAGAACAAAGAAAGAAAAAAAAGAACAACTAACGAAGGGAGAATCCAAAAAAACAAAAAACAAGAGAGGAAAACATAATTGCGAAACTTAACAGTAATGTCAAAGATTTCAATTCTTCTTGACGTCTCAACATACCATATATAGGAACCAATAATCCCTTCTTACTTTCCAATGCACGTCATGAAACCAGCATCTATAATTGTAACCTTTCAGTTTGATGGCCAAAAATTAACACCACTTCTATCAAATCATTACCCGTTTACTATCAAACTTATGTCATGGGAATGCAAAAACATTCAGGTGTACTGAAGTTAAAATGTTCTTACAGGTCTGACTTAGAAAAGAACCCAGTGCTCAAAGCACACAACATAAAATTTGGAAAAGCACGTGCAATGTTGATCTTAAAAATAAAACCGGAAAAGGGAATCAGGGATGTATCTTGGTATATCATCATTGCTTGCAACAACATATATGCGATATGATGGTGGAATTTTTTCTAATGTCCAAGCATATTAAATATCCTGGAAATATTTAGAAACTATTGGATCAGCAAAGTTCAGATAACTTATCTTATCTTGGCCTATATAATAACAGAGAAACAAATAAAGCTTATGGAATACCATCTCTTTATCAAAAAACAAACTCTGAAATCACGGGGTACACAATTTGGAAGAAGGTTCGTTTGTCAATTTCAAAAATTCCATTTTGAAAAGAAAAATTATGATAATGTCATGATTAATCCAAAGCATATATCTATAATCTGTAAGGGGATAAAAAAGTTACAATTTCTCTGCCACTACATAATTGAAAAGGCTACCCACTACAACTTGAAACCACTCGCATGAGTAGAAGTAAAATATATTAATTTTTTGTGGACAAGCTAATACTGTCAGGTTTTCTTACTTCATGTCGTTCTATCTGAAATTGCTTGCTTAGACAACAGACTGCGACAGGACATTAGAAGGAATCACATGCTAAATGGCTATGACCCTAAGGACTTCTAGCCACTCAATTTTGAGACCTTTAGGAGTATGATTCCCATAATCAGAGGGTCCACATGGAAACTTGCAGAGTGAAGACATGAGTTCCACTCAGATGATAAGCTGAAATTAATGCGAGAACTCAAGTACCAAGAAGATGCAATGGCAAAGTTGAAAACCCTCTACAGATACTGCCAAGGACAAGCACCACGTGAAGTAGAAACTGACTGCTCTTTATAGAGAATGAATACAATGAATAATCTCATTTTACCAAAGCGCATCAAGACAGAGATATAGCAATTCTAATAGATTATGTCACGAGATACAAAGAAAATCGAATAGAGAATATTATCAAACAAAATGAGATGACCATCCATTATACGAATGTTCAAACTATAGTAATTCATCATACAAGCCGGAGGTGAAGTTTAACATAGTTGTTCAGTTCATCACCTTCCACCTGAACCCTCCTCTCTTCTCCCGTTTCATGTCCCTCAGGATTCCAACCTCAGTGTTGTACTCACAAAGACACAAAAAGAAAAAGGTTAAGGAATGCTAATTGAAGCTTATATTTCAAACAGAGCCCTGTGACTCAAGGTAACTTAACATGTACCAGGGAATGGACTCTATCTGGAAGAAGATCAAAGCAGAGGGAGGGGAAGATGTAACTCTGAGTTTTGATTAAGAAAAGAGAAGGTGGAGTGGGATAGGGGTGAGATGAAGCTGAAGATAAAACTAAAGGAGTACAGCAGCCATCATGAATTTTATTTACCTTCTCAAAATGCTTGAAAGTGAGATCTATTTCATCAGATGATTTCAATTTATTGGATTCCTTTCACCCTTAGAAAAGTATTACATCACATGCTGCACAGAACATATAGCACTTTGTGATAGAAGGAAGAAATATGACGAGACACACAAATACTCGAAAACCAAAACGTCTACAGTTAAAAAAACTAAAATGAACCAAGCAGCTCAAGTTAATATAAAGATGAAATTATTCCACGTAAACTATGTTACTAATACTCGTGTACCATTCTGAAAATAGTTATGTGCAAGCTCACCACTTCTTCCCCCCCACATACGGAGACACGCAATTATGTACCAAGAAGCATGTACACACAAATATATGAGGTTTTACCATACGTTAAGCAAAAAGATATTACTAAGTGCAGGGTCACATTCAGAGATTCCAGATTTTTCTACACAATTTGACATCCCCATCCTTCCAGTATTTAAAGGTGACACTGGCACAACTTCCTTGTTGTACTGGACGACTTTCCACTAGGGACTTCTACATCAAGATCCCAGAAACATCAGAGAGAGAGAGAAAGAGAGAGATGGTGCACATTCCCGCTCTCATCTCTTCTTCTTTATATTCCCTCCAGCAAATCTTTACTTAATTTGTGTGCACTATGCTGCAGGATCATGCAAAGACATTGACCATGTGGGAAGGTTACGTGGACTGGAGAAACAGGCCAGCCATGACAGGATGTCATGGAGGTGTGGTTGCCGCCTCTTTTGTGTTGGGTCAGTAAACCACCTCTCCTCATGCACATGTTGCTTTCATTACAATTTGAACCCCATACACTAAGCTAGCTTCTAATGCTAAAGCAATGAACTTCATGAATTAGTAATTATAAGCTGGCTAAATTTATCTATTAATAGTAAAATATAGATTGTAACAACTGACAATCTGAATTTTTTCAATTGTGGACGTAGTGGTGGAGATTTTGGAGAACTTAGCATACCTGGCAAATGCGAGCAATCTAGTCCTTTATCTATCGAAAATTATGAATTTTTCTCCATCTGCTTCAGCCAACATAGTTACCAACTTTATGGGAACTTCCTTCCTTCTCGGTCTACTTGGCGGGTTCTTATCTGATGCTTGCCTCACCACCTATTACATCTATCTGATTAGTGCGGCAATTGAATTTATGGTAAGTAATCTGTGTCTTTGAGATTATCTTTGTTCAATAACATGCACTAACCAGATAACATTCATTGAATCTCTTTGAGATCAATGTTTTCCCGGGCTCCGGGGCATTACTACCACGGCTACTATCGACCCGAGCCCAAAGAAGGAAAAGAACGGACTAGCATTGTATAGTCTGCTACTATCCAAAAGCATAAGCAGATAGAGTACACCTTCCTACACCTGCCAATCTGGACCTTTAACAATCACAGGAAATTGGACAAAAGGAATAGGATATCATTAGCAGGCATGCATCCTTTTACCATTGCAGCAATATGAGAAAAACAGTCGGCTCTTTTAGGTCTGCATTTGAGATAGCAGAATTCAATGCAGTTACCGGTTAGTCCATAAGATAGTGTTATAAGGATGTATGAGGTCTTCTGTGGAAGAATCAGTAATGCCACACTCAATTATTGTCATGAATACACTAAGAATACTAGCAAACACACACTCACAATAGTAGCAAGCATAAGACTCACTTCATTACTTTACCTACCCCACATCATTTATATTTCTATTCATGCCATTTAATAACCTGTGGTCAGTAGCATAGTAGAAACAAAGATTATTTACAGAAGAACAAATGTTTGTACATCAAACTTCACATGTCTTGAATTCGTTCTCCAATTAGATATCAGGAATGAGAAAAATGGGACCCGGCACAATCATCCCATTGATGACCGATGGTACAGAAATTGGTGCAGCTCAAGGTTATTTTAAAATGAAAAAGACATACTGGTAATAAAATGTTGCTTTAGCTTTCATGGAGAAATAATGAAAGTTCAATATACAGAAATACAGTAACAAAAAGCACAACTTAAGATAGGTATTGAGCACCTGACCAAAGTCCGTTTCATTCAACTTCACCAGGTAAAATTATCAAGTGATCAAGACGTATAAAGAACTGTCCATGGCTTTTCTCTGACCCAGAAAAAGATGGGGCATTGTGTATGTACATAATAATTTTGCAGGGACAACTGTATGGTTCTCAAAAGCAAGTACCTATTCTTCCTAACATGATGACAAACATTCTGCTTCTCTAGTTCTTAGTTAGCATGGTAAAGAAAACACGACACATAGCCTTCCTCCTTTTGGAGACATGAAAGATAACCACTCAGAAGATGATAACATCAGACATATAGCAGGACGTTATGTCACATGGATTGTTAATAATCAAAACTATTGTAACAGGGACTATTGATGCTCACATTTCAAGCTCGCATACCTTCCCTGAGGCCGTCTATCTGTGCATCCGTAAACAGAAACACCTCATGTAATGAAGCTGGTCGTGGCCAAGCAGCAATGTTATTTGGTGGCCTCTACCTGGTGGCCTTGGGTGTTGGAGGGATAAAAGGTTCACTTCCTGCACATGGAGCGGAGCAATTCGATGAGAATTCGCCACAAGGAAGGAAGCACAGATCTACCTTCTTCAATTATTACATCTTCTGCCTCTCTTGTGGAGCATTGATTGCAGTGACATTAGTAGTATGGGTAGAAGATAATAAAGGCTGGCAGTGGGGCTTTGGTATCTCAACCGTAGCAATATTGAGCTCAATTGCCATTTTCCTCCTAGGATCTGGGACTTACAGGATAAAAGTTCCCAAAGGAAGCCCATTTACAACCATTTTTAAGGTATGCTCTAGACTTCTAGTTGCCTGCACCCTGTACCAACATGCTAAAATAGAGTACTTTTCATTGAATTGTTTCAACAGGTTCTAGTAGCAGCATTTTGCAACTCTCTTTTTCCTAAGAATTCTATCAGTAATGTGTTAGACACGAGAAAATCCCCCCAAAACACAACTGAAATAAGTCAGGAAGAAGAAGGACATGGGGAATGGAAGGAAGAAATTCAGACTGAAATGAATGACCAGAAGTTCATCGATAAATCAACAATGGACAAGGCAGCCTACCCATCACTTCACTGCACAGTCAAACAAGTAGAAGAGGTGAAAATAGTCGTCAAGATCTTGCCAATATTTATGTCAACTGTTATGCTGAACTGTTGCTTGGCTCAGCTTTCAACATTTTCTATACAACAAGCAGCCACCATGAACACATATATTGGTGCTCTAAAAGTTCCACCAGCTTCTCTTCCAATATTTCCAGTCATATTCACCATGATACTGGCACCAGTATATAATCATATTATAATCCCCTTCGCCAGGGCAGCAACTAAGAGTGAAATGGGCATTACTCATCTACAGAGAATCGGAACCGGGCTATTCCTATCAATTGTAGCCATGGCTGTTGCAGCTCTAGTGGAGATGAAGCGGAAGAGAGTGGCAGCGCAATCTGGCTTAATGAATTCAACCGAACCACTTCCTATCACATTTCTTTGGGTAGCATTGCAATATCTGTTCCTGGGATCAGCTGATCTCTTCAGCTTGGCTGGCTTGATGGAGTTTTTCTTCACGGAGGCCCCCTTAAGCATGAGGTCATTGGCAACAGCAGTCTCTTGGGCATCACTAGCCATGGGTTATTACCTCAGTTCAGTGATCGTATCAATAGTAAACCATATAACTGGTAGGTTTCAGCGAACGCCATGGCTCTACGGGAGTAATTTGAATCATTATCACCTTGAAAGGTTTTATTGGTTGATGTGCATATTAAGTGGATTAAATTTCCTACATTATCTCCTCTGGGCTACTCGCTACAAGTACAGATCAACAGAGCCTGATGACCAGAGAGACAAAAATGACAACACACCGTCAGAAGCCCAGCTGTAGGTGTTCAGTGTTCTTCAAATGCCAAAAATAAGAAGAGGGTAAGAGGGGAGGGATCTTAGCAGAGATAATTGTCAATAGCATTACTTTCTAAAAGTTGGAGCAGTCGTGGCCTTTAGATGTTGTGATTGCTTTGCAAATACCAAATTCGCTGTATCACTAATTGAATGCTATTACACTATTTTTTTTATTTGCACCTTGATATTTAGCAATTAGCACAAATACTTCCATTATAACAGAGTAGCTATTGCCATATAAAAACCTCTGAATTAGTTAGCGCTACGATGTGTTTACATCTAATAGAGACTGGGGCGGAGGGAGAGTGTTACCTACGGGTTCCAACGAACCCAGTAGCTTTTTGTTTAGACAATGTATTTATATTAGAAAATCTATTAAATATGTATAAATACTTAATTGCGAACCCAGTAACTAACGAGCTATGGGTTCGATTGCAAATGCAGAACCCATAAACTTTAAATCCTGCCTCCGCCTCTGTTATAGAGACATGACAATGAAAATTCAAAGGTAGATGGGTTGCACCAATACCATGCATTGGATTAAACTACTAATGCTAAGAAAAACACAGAGAACTTCAAAAAATTTGGCACTCAGAGAGCTGGAACTAGACGAGAGGCTATTTGCATAGAATTGAAAGCAAATCGCAGAAAATTTTAGGATTAACCTTATGAAAAAGCAGTAAAGCTTTAGAATGTCTAACCAAATTAAATGTTCAGTAACAACAATAGCAGAAAATCACCATCTTTTCAATCATTGTCTATTGCTTGGTTTACCTTGCGGTCATTATGCCGCACTACTTTGAAGCTTGAATAGATGCTACATATAGAACCCAGTCCTCATGCCCGGGGAACTTTGACCATGAGAATCACCGAGACATTCAACATACGCATGGAAAGCAATTTGGAACACAAAATTTGCACAGTTATGAGTACTTAAAAGTACATCAAATGCTTTAACGCATCATTAGTTCATTAGAATCGAAGCCAAGTTCATGAAAGATCAATCTACCTGCGCACGCTGCACCCATGCGTACACCTTGGGTTCGGGTATATGGACGATAACAAAGGAGGCGAAGAGGGAAACTTTCTGACAAGTTTATTTTGCAAGTGGTTGCGAATAGCAACACCATGGGGATGTAGCTCAGATGGTAGAGCGCTCGCTTAGCATGGAGGTACGGGGATCGATACCCCGCATCTCCGTAGAATCATTACTTTTTCCTTTTTTTCTGCACTGACGTGCGTTAATTCTTCTCCCCCGAAATTTTTTTTCTTCCTTCAACTCCACCGAAGTTATTTCGCCTATTACGTTTTGTACGTAGCTTGTGGTGGGTTTTAGCCTGTTTAGTTCATAAACAAAGCAAGCCAAAATCAATTTTTAGTAAATTCAGAAATTTGTACTAATGTTTCAGAGTCGTGCAGGAACAAGGATTTGATTAATTATACTGCTTCACATACAATAACTACAAAAATTATTCAAGAGCGTAACCTTAAGAATTGGTTTAGTTTCAAGTTTCAACACAAATCTAATGTCAAGTAAGGCATGTAACAGCTAGAACGTACAGCAACAATAACTACACCAAAATTCCAAATAAATTGACACAGACGATATGAATCTCACAGTCACAGCTAAAAAGTAAGAAGCATAAAAATATCCCTTTTATTTGACGTTTTCAGGAATTGGTTCCTTTCTTTTCCGTTTTTTGGGTAGTTTTCAAGTGAGGTTGGATATACACGATGGTCAATCAGCCTCCTGCAACCCATCCAAAACAACTGACCCAACTAACAACCCGACAGCTCCCAACCCGAGTGCTCCAGCCAAAACGGCCTGGACCGCCACAAGACCCGCGGAATCATCAGGTATCAACACGATTGCTAGTATAGCCGCCACTAAAATAGGGAGCGCCGCCGATGCCAGAGCAGAAGGCGAGAAACTCGCTGCCTTCTCCAGCAAACTGAGCAGCCCCAGTTCTTCGGCCTTTGAAAATACTCCTAACCTCTCTATGGAGGACAGCGTAAAGCCTAGTTCTTCAGCCTTTGATAGAAGCCCAGCTTTCTCCACAGTGCTCAAAACTTTTCGCTTCTCCAGTTTTTTGAACACATCAACTTCCACTTGTTCTCCGCCCTCGTAGAATAGTCCCGCTCCGTACCATTGCTTTTTCCAAGCATCATCATACTTGTTCACCTGCATTAGTCATTCTTATTAGTAGTATTATTGGTTAGTATTGTGGTACTCTTTAGCTCAGCTTATGCGGGTGTAAAACAGAATTAGTAATTTGATCCAAAGTCCATATAAAGAATGATGGTTTACATTGACATTTTTTTTCCTTTTGACAAGATGGTATTTCACTAATCACTGCACAAAGAAGGTGCGAATTTGCACAGCAGAACATCAGCATCCTCTCAACGGAGTGAGTGCATTTATGTTTAAAGCAAAAAACAATTGTGCATAAGCGTAAATTCTGCACAAATTTAGTATTATAAGTGTACTGTTTCTTTCAATTATGAAGTTGCAATGTTGTAACAGTCAATATAGAATAGTTTGATTATGACTCTGAAGAATGAAAGGACTTTCATATAACCACATAATTGAATGACTTACAATGGTGTTTTCTCTTCCCATAAGATGGGTATATTTTTTCCTTCTCTCTCCTATCTATAGTGGTGAAGAAGCAGCCACGCATAAACAAGCCAAAGCGGCATATCAGGCCGATGGAACTCGAAGATCTCGAATCGGGATCCAGTTCCTTTGTTTCTCATCTATCGGATGGTACAAACAAGAAGAAGCAGCTCCCCCCCCCCCCCCCCTCCGGCTACGTCGTACGTACGACGTACTCCGTACTACGACTTCGTACNAGAGATCTCCCACATCCCTGATAAGGGCTCCAGCCGGAAACCAGCACGGAGGAATCTCGAATCGAGAATCGCTTCGAGACAGCCTACATACCCCGGTTGGGAAGATAACGATTAAGTTGCTCAAGATCTCGAATCAAAACCGAGCTTCAGCTCCCAAAAACCCACGAACCAAGAAAGTTCAACTACGGTTGAACCAAGACAGGCTATGCGCCTTCACCAGAAAGTTCAACTACAGTTGAACCGGAACTCAGGCTATGCGCTTTGCCATTAAATCCAGGCTATGCGCCTTCGCCAAAAAGTTCAACTACGGTTGAACCAAGACAGGCTATGCGCCTTCACCAGAAAGTTCAACTACAGTTTTGAACGTCGGGACCAGGCCATCGAGCCTTCGCCATCAAAATCGACTAAGTTCAACAACAGTTGAACCGGAACTCAGGCTATGCGCCTTTGCCTTAATCCATGGCTAAATGCGCCTTCGACAAAAAGTTCAACTCGTTGAAGCCAAGACAGGCTAATGGCCTTCACAGAAGTCAACTACAGTTGAACCGGGACCTCAGGCCACTGAGCCTTCGCTCAAACATCGACTAAGTTCACCACAGTTTGCAACCCGGAACTCGGCTAATGGCGCCTTCCATAATCGCGCGCCTTCGCCAAAAAGTTTCAACTACGGTGAACCAAGACAGGCATGCGCCTTCACCGAAAGTTTCAAACTAAGTTGAAACGCGCGGACTCAGGCCAACGAGCCTTCGCCGTCAAAAAAATCGACTAAGTTTCAACAATCATTGAAACCGGAACTCAGGCTATGCTCTTCGGCCAAAAATTCAAACGGTTGAACCAGACAGGCTATGCGCCTTCACGCAGAAAAGTTCAACTACAGTTGAACCGGACTCAGGGCCACGACCTTCGCCGTCAAAATCGACTTAAGTTAACAACAGTTAACCGGAACTTGAGGCTATGCGCTTCGCCATTAATCGATACGCAAAATCAAACTACGGTTGAACCAAGACAGGCTATGCAGCTTACCAGAAAAGTTCACTACGTTGAACCAGGGACTCAGGCCATGAGCTTCGCCGTCAAAATCGACTAAGTTCAACAAAGTTGTAAACCGGGAACTCAGGCTATGTGGCTTCGCCATTATAATCAAGGCTAATCGTCCTTCGCCAAAAAGTTCAACTAACGGTTGAACCAAGACGAGGCTAACGCGCCTTCACCAGAAAAGTTCAACTACGTTGAACCGATAGGCAGGCACTCGCGCAAAATCGATAACAGACAGTGAACCGGCACTCATTGCCTTCGCCAAAAAGCAATACCCTGCAAAAGTTTAATAAGTGAACAAACGGCTGCCGCATTACCAACAGTTCACAGTTAACAACGAACTAGCCTTCGCGCACCAAATTTACAAGTCAACGTGACTGACGCTGCGTCCTCACCAATAAGGTCACCACGGTCGAACCTAGAACTCAGGCTAATGCGCTTCGGCTATTGAATCCAACGAGCTCAACCTCGTCGAACTACAAGGATGGACGCCTTCGTCCTCAAACTTTAGCAAGTTCAACCACAGTTGAACCTAGACTCAGGCCAAACGCCTTCATCTGTGAAAGCAAAGCCCAACTCAACAAATCAAAGCGGCAGGATAGGCACCCTCGCATTCAAGTAAGTTCCCCAACTCGAATTAAGATTCGGGCACGTAACAAGTTCGGCCCGGTCAAACTACGAGGCGCGTTTTTTACTATCACGACCGGTAGTTCGACCGGCCCGAACTGGGACTAAGGCTAAGCGCCGCTAATCGGCCAAATAACGGCTAAGACTCGCCCACACCGAGTTGAAAAAGCAAGGCCATCAATTATATTATGTCTAAGGCCATCGCCACAAATGGTCGACCTAGATTCGACTACGGTGAGTAAACGACTCGACGACAGTCGAAGTCGCACATGGCAAGGCCATCAATATATCATGGCTAAGGCCATCGCGGCCCGGTCGACCTAGATTCGACTGCGGTGGGTAAACAATTTGACGACAGTCGAAGTTGCCTTTATGGCTAAGGCCGCGATTCCATCACGACTAAAGGCCGTCGATCTAAATTCGACTAGGGCCGCCACGCCGACGGTCAATCAAAATAAGCACAAGGCAGGCAATGGAAAAGAAAATTTTATATATTTAGAAAGTCAATGACGGGTCATCCCCGCTTACACCCGGCAAAGCCGATCATACAAGAAATAAAAAAAATAATAATAATAATAATACAAGAAACGCCTAAAACGCCAAGCGGCAACAAGACAAGAAAAAATGCGCAGACATCTTTCTACTGGTGCCGTCTGCGCCATCATCTGCACCAGCGTCAGCCCTGGCGTGCCGCGTCAAACACAGTCGGCACGTGCCTGCACGAGCCTTCTGACGCGCCCCTCGAAGCAAACTTCGGTCACGACGCCAGCCTCCCACAAACTCTTATATACATCACATTGGGCTCGGCAAAGACCCAAAGTTTCGTAGCCTGGCTGGAAGAAGCGGCCTGATCCCATAGCCGCTGATTCTCTTCTTCTAAGGCTGTGATCCGGTCCGCCATGGCCTGGGCGTCTGCTCAAAGACACCAAATCCGCTCCTCGAGACTCGCTTCTCTAAAGGCCGCAGCATCCCTTTCCAATGCCCGTGGGATTCGTGCACGCGATAGTCCTCCAACGACGCCGGCCCTCGGACGAAGCATCCCTCACTTGAAGCTTCAATGCCGCGACCTCACCTCCAACGCGGTCACTTTCCGGCTCCATGCCGCAGTGGTTCCGCCGCCTTGGCCTCGCCCCGGCGCTCGCACTCAGCTGCGACCTCTTTAACCGCTTCGAGCTCCTCATCCTTTCGGCGGAGCTGCTCCTCGAGAGCACTCGTCCTACCAATATTTTTTGCTGCATCTGAAGCTCCGCTCGCCAGCTCTTCGCCCAAGGCCGGCTGCGAGGATCATTCCTCAAGCGCACGCGCAACTCTCAGCACTGATCTCGGTACGGCGATACTTCTCCAGCACCCGCAAAATATCCCCCGAGCGGACCTTGGCTCGACGGATGCTCTCCATCCAACAGATAAGACTGCAAAGCAAAGACAACGATTAGAATAAAAGAATAAACTCTAAGGCAAGAAGAAGCGAACCGACGTAACAGTACATACCTCAAGCCCATCACGGCTACTTCATTCATCAGCCCGACATCCGTGACGCCCTCAAACGACGCATTCTCGGCCTTCGGCATAGCAGCTCGAACTGCGGCACCAAGCTTTCCCCTTGGAGCATAAGTTCAATTCCGTGGGAACTGATAAAAGCGAGATCGTCCTGCACTGCACGCTGAATTGGGTGGAGCTTCCTGGAACATACGGACGTCGTCGGGATCCAAGTCGGATTCAGACTCATCCTCACCCACACTAGCAGCCGCTGAGGAACTACCTCCCGTTTCAGCGACTGGAAACCCCAATTGAGTCGCCGAAGCGACGGTATCATCACGGCCTAAGCCAACCGGGCAACCCCATTGTTTGTCCACCCTCGAGGGCAAGCGCCGCAGCCGCACTCCTCTCCGCGCGCGGGGGGGGAGTCCAATTAATTACCACAGGAGGAGCCGGCGCGAACGCGACCCTACGCCTTATCAACGGCCTTCCTCCTCCCATCTGATGACGATTCCCGCTCTAGGGCGCACAACCCCGATGGCCCCTCGTCCGCGAAGACGGGTCCTTGATGGAGAAGAAACCGCTGAAGATTCAACTGAGGCCGCCCTCGGTATTGAGCGCGACAGACCGGCGCTGCAGTAAGCCGAGCAATTGCAACGAGGCCGCGGAAGGCCAACTGAGGAGCCCTGACGCGACGTGCCCTCCCTGATCACAGAGAAACAAAATTAAGGAAGTGTCGAAACAAAGCGGAACAGAAGAAGAAGTCATTTTCTCTTACTGCCACAGGACTACGGTCATGCCTCTCCCAGAAAGACGCCCATCGTGCGTATCCCACTGTGTGGGGGAGCACGGCCTCCACCCATCCGCGAATCCCAGCTAACGGAGCCGGCGGCGATTTTTCGGCTAAAAATTGACACGAGTTAACGCTTACGAGCACAAGACGTAAGGAAAGGTAAAAAAAGAGAGAAGGATTCCAACTGGCTAAGAAACTTAACGTGCGTGATTCCAAGCCTCTGGGAATCCAGTAGAGCACGCCACTAAGTTTCAGTCCTGATGTAGAAGAACAGTGCTCGAAAGGGGCGAGGCTCAACCTCATCATCTAGCTTCGCAGTCAGGCCCCTCGTCCGCGAGGGCAACGCTCGAATCATGGTACCTCGGTCCGACCTCTGTGGGGCGTAGAGGCTAAGCACATGCTGCAGCGTAATCTCCCTACAGCCAATTCTGCGTATTTTGATGAGCATGCTAACAACTTGTAAAGAGAAGGAGAAGCTGACGGCACACCCCGTAATAACGGCAGAAATAACCACACACATTGGGAGCGGGAGCTTAAACCCTAAATTGAAGGGGTAGGCGTAAAAGACGCAGTATCCCTACGGTCGGTGTGGACCCTCTCCTCGCTTTAGCGGAATGAGTCAGCGTACCGGGAATCACCCCCTGTCCCCGCAGTCGAGCATCCCAATTCTCCCCCATTAATTGGGCTTCATCCACCTGATCCTCACCACCGTCGGCGGTGAAATCAGTCATCGAGCTCCGGGCAGAGATACTATCTCGTCAACCGACGGAGGCTCTCGCCAGTTTCCACCAGTTTTCTGCACCCCCATCGCCGGAATTGGCCCTCGGTCACCGGTGAATTACCGGAAGGTCCGTCGAAGAACGTTTTTGGGAAGAAATGCCTGCATTGTTGATACAATAACGAGAAAGAACGAAGTTCGGGGGACAAAGAACGAAGGTGAAACAGCAATAAGAAAATCTTCTTCAGAATTTCTCTCAGACAAGCAATAAGAATATGGAAAACGAATTCCTCAGCCTT
Source organism: Nicotiana attenuata (assembly GCF_001879085.1). Classification (NCBI taxonomy): domain Eukaryota; kingdom Viridiplantae; phylum Streptophyta; class Magnoliopsida; order Solanales; family Solanaceae; genus Nicotiana; species Nicotiana attenuata. Next base: position 64,366 of record NW_017674609.1, read on the forward strand.
TATTTATAGGCAATACAAGTGGCCCTCATGCATCCCAACTGCCACCATTAACTACGTGACCAACCGCACGCCGGTTCAATTCCATAGGAATGTGCGTCATTATGACAGGCTCCGTAAAGCGGCCTTGCAAATCACCCGTCGGCGTCCCGCCCTCGAAATGGTCATAACGACCTATGAATGCCGAGGAAGTGCTCCTTGCGCCCTAAAATTTTTCTTTCCTGACACCGCCGAGCACATATCAAGCGTGCCCTCATTCTCCTCGGCCGCGCAACATACGACCCGTCCGTCATGGCCGACGGGTATGTTTCCAAAGCAAACGTAAGGATCAGAGCACAATGCAGCTCGACCTCACTCGAAGTAAGCTAAAAGGTCAAGTGCCTTCGCCCAAAAGGAGAGTTCGACCTCGATTGAACAATGACTTGACAGCCCAATGACAGGATACTAATACTCTACAAGGCTAAGGGCCATCGCCATAAAGAATTCGGCCTCGACCGAAGCAACAGTCGCCATCTCCATCCGTGTTTCTCGAAATACAGCCTATGGAATCCGCTCATCGAGCTCGGCCAAGGCCCGACCTCAATAAGCGGAGGGACTAACTGTATGGGTCAGAATCCGACCCCACGATAATTAACGAGGCTAATCCCGTTTCAAGCTAATTCATGATTAATTAGTGGTACGACCACTTAGAATTGACGATGTTCAACCCGCATCCGGCTCGATCGACAAGGCCATGGCCTATCCGCCACCATAAAGGCGAGATCCCAACGTGGTCACGGCCACTTATTGCTAGCTCACGAAGCCCACAGCTATAAATACTAAGAGTGGAAGCCTAGAAAGGGGGCTGCTTCTTCACCACTATAGACAGGAGAGAGAAGGAAAAAATATACCCATCTTATGGGAAGAGAAAACACCATTGTAAGGCTCTGAACCTCTTCATGGAGAGGCAGACCAAACAAATATTATCAATAAAGGCTTCCAATGTTTCTCCCCCTAATTCTGAGCACTTATTCTCGTTTCTTTCATTTAGTCCAACGGATTATTTCCCGTGATTATTTGTATTGTTTTACACTCACAAGATATGTAATAACTTTTGAGCAAACAATACTATTGATATTCATTGCAAGGAAATTAGCCCATAGAATTGAGTTCACTGTTTTTATTAATCAAGAACCCTTTTGATACATAACTGAATTAAGAGTGGGATAGTACATAAGAACCTCCAAACTTGTCCCAATTTTTTCCATTACAATCTTATACTTGAGAGGTCCTATCACAAACCCATTCCCACCCTATGACGAAACAAGATTTCTGATACACCACGTGCAAAGGCGGAGCTAGAATTTGAATCTTATGAATTCCGGATTCTAGTCCTATTAAGTTAACGTGTTCTAAATTGATATTTTGTATATATTTAATAAATTTCTTAAAACAAATAGGAATGGGTTCGGCCGAACCCGTAATATCAACAATAACTTTGCCCCTTACCACGTGGTTCATCAAATCATTCTAATTTGTCATGGTTAAGTTATAAATTAACTATAGTATATATAATAATCCAAATTTATGTAAAGACATATCATGTATTCATCATGCTAGTACCAGATGCGAGTAAGTTTTTAACTAGCTAGAAGTGTAATATTTGCTTCAAACAAGTTTGATTGTCCTAAGTAAATAAGGTTTTTAGATGAGCATCAAGATGCAGAGGTTAATAAAGTTTGTATCAAAACTTATGAATGTACCAACAAATTAAGGGGAATGTCTTAATTTTTGATTCGAACTGAATTAGCGTAATATAAATGGAATACCTTCTTTTTAGGAGCCATGGCCAAGAAACGCGGGGCGCTTTTAGAGGGAAATAAGCGGCCAAATCGGGGCTTGGAACTAAAGCCATGTTCTACGTTTCTCAGACAAGCAGTGGTTGAAGCCGCCATTGAAGAGTTTCAGCTTCTCCCCAAAACTCTAGTTTCACATGAACTTTCATTACACCCAAACACCGACTCTTTCTTCTCCTCAGAATTCTATGGTTCCAAATTATTCGACCAATCAAATTGCTGCTTATCCTATCAGGAAAATTTTAGATGTCGTGGCCTTGCTAAATATTATTTTTCCAATTATACCCTCAGTTCTGCTCATTTTTACCTCACGTGGTACGTTACACTTCTAGAGTAAATTAACTCCTGAACAAGGATTTTAATTGCTTACTTGATTACTTTGTTCCTAGTTTGTGTCACATTTGAATTATAATACTTTATGGACTAGTTTACTAGGACAACAATACTTCGGAATCAGATAAGTCCCAGAAATATTGCATGCATTATACTTGCAAATTAATTAGGTTATTGGCAAGTACTTTTTAATAACCAGTATATATAAGCTCTAGCTCCTTAATTTTCCAGGGTTCCATAAGATTATAATGAAGATGCTCATCTCATACTTTCTTGCTCTGTTACTTTTGCCTTCATTGATTTTTTCAGTACCTGATTCTCCAGTGTTTAATGTTCTGGATTATGGTGCAGTTGGAGATGGCTTGTCCGATTCAACCAATGTATTTTAACTATCCATTAATAGATGAATTAAACATTGTTAGATATTATGTGGTAAAATATGTACTATTATTTAATAGACTTTTTTTCCTCCAAATTTTATATAGGCTTTCAACAAAACATGGGAAGCAGTATGCACATCATCGTCATCTTCTCCAACGATGTACGTTCCTTCTGGGAATACGTTCTTGATTCATCCCTTGAAATTGAGTGGCCCTTGCTCATCACCAGGCGTTACTATTGAGGTATTTAAATAAACATTAATTCACTGGAAATTCTTAATTAAGTACTTATTTTTAGTCTAAGTACGTACTCTACTTATTTTGCAGATGAATGGAAATATAGTTGCACCAATTGAACCCTCGGAATGGACGTGTTTGACCACTCATTGTGATAAGTGGATTTATATTAAACATGTTAACGGCCTTACAGTACGTGGGAATGGAACAATTAATGGTCGAGGACACAAATGGTGGGATGTTAATGTAAGTCAATTAAACGAATCAGATTTTAATTATACGTTATTTTTAAATCTTTATAAATCAAGTAACGCCAAGTAAAAGGAAACATTTTATGATAACGTATTGACTGATGCAAATTAATTATCAGCTTTCTGTATTTGATACATTTTTGTGTTTATTCGTAGAGTTTTATAATCAGGTGGATGTGTAATATTTTGGAGAGCAGACATACTCGTAACTGGTTCCCGTCTTCAATATTATTTGCTTAAAACGTTTCTCTTTCATTTTTTGAATCTTTTTTAATGTTACTTTCAACATAATTAACTGACGTATTAGAGTTTCAACCCTTTTATTTTTTGACATTGAGATTTATTTGACATTGGTGAAGCTTCAGTCTAGGTTTCTAACAGTTTCTATTACCTCTATTTTCAGGACCGCAGGAAACCAACTGTAAGTTTTGGATGCTCTGATAACATTTCGTAAACTTGGTTATTATCGCACTAACTTATGACAGCATTTATATTAGGCATTTAATTATTAATGAAAGGATTATTTTGTAGGCTTTTGATATTTCACATTGCCAAAACATAAGTGTAAGCGGACTGAGCTTTAAGGACAACCCTCACGTGCATTTTCATATTGAGAACTCTGAATTTGCCACTGTCTCAAACATAACCATAGATGCCCCAGCTAAAAGTCCAAATACGGATGGTATTCATCTTTCTAGCAGCCGAGACGTTACCATTAACCATTGTCGAATTGGAACTGGTATTTTTATTACATCTCTATCAACTTACAGGATGAAATTTTCTTAATAATTTGATTTTTGTGAAGATAGTGCTAAATTTTGTTGGAATGCAGGGGATGATTGTATCTCAATTGTAGATGGATGTTCTAATCTGAAAATTAGCAACATAATATGCGGACCAGGGCATGGTATAAGGTTGAGTTTCATCTCCTCACTTCTGTCCTCTTGCACTTAATTTCTGTGTTTAGAAATGCAAATGTGATTAATGTAATTCGATCCAAATGCAGTATTGGAAGTCTAGGCAAACATGGATCAAACGACACTGTTGAAAATGTTCTTGTCAGTGACGTGGTGTTCATAAAATCTACAAATGGTGCTCGAATAAAGACGTGGCAGGTAGGTGCTACTGTATTAATTTAAATACATGTAGGATTGTTTTGACAATTTTGTTGTTGTGTTTAATCAGGGTGGCCGAGGGTACGCTAAGAACATTATTTTTGAGAGAATATTGTCGCAAGATTCTCATAACCCTATAATTATCGATCAGTTCTATTGTGATCATGAAAACTGTATAGAACAAGTAAGTATTTTTTGTTTATAATGTTCAACTTTTAATAAAAGTAACTCCTTAAACATTTGTTACGTTTATTGTTGCAGGATTTAGCAGTACAGGTTAGTGGTATTACTTTTAGACAGATACTTGGAACTTCCCAAGGTGAATTTGCTGTGAAGCTGGATTGCAGTGCTAAAGTTCCGTGTACGGGTATATTAATGGAGGATATATACATCCGTTCAGGCACCAAACGTGAAGCTAAATCGTATACTAATAGTGCACATGGATTTGTTAAGGGTCAAAATACACCTGAAATCCGCCTTTGAGAATCAGGGGCACGAATTTTGACAGATTAACTTTCAGTTTTCCAAATTACGAGTGATTTACTGCACATCCTATTGTTAATGTAGTACTAATTAGGTCTGGACGGATTCACACCTTCCAGTGGACTAATTACTGCTTGGTGTGGAAGGTTATTTGCCCGCCATCTTTAGATTTGACTTAAAACAATTTTAATTACCTTTGCCGTTACGCTAGAATCTTCCCTAATGTATAGGGATTCAAATTTTATTTATTATATTATATATGCAGAGAAATTTGATTTTACCTTATTTGCACGACATGCTTTTTTTTTTTTTAAGAAAATTCAATTGAACCCTCTTGAGTCCACCTAGCTCCCCTCTTGGCTGGAGGGGCTACTCTTCAATGAGCCGAGTTCTTGTATAAGCATATGAATGTTTGAGCTAAATCTTAACATTGTTTTAAGTTGACTTGGCCTCTTCTAAACACATTCTACGTATACTTTCCTATGGTGTACTGACACTCGTAATTTGGGATTCCTTAAAATTGACTAATAGTCAATTGTAACGGATTCAGGTACTTGTTTGGTATCGAGGTCTATTTCAAGGTCATAGAATCCTCGCAAAATTTAGGTTTTTAGCGAGAAATATTTAGGGTAAAGTTACATTTCAAAAAGTGGTATATGAACATGTAATGCCTTTAAAAAGAAATATTAACGATGTTATATTTATGTGACTCAAAGACGTCGGCAACAATTTTTTTTTTTCCTTTCAAAATTGCCTTTGGAGGAAGAAATACATTGTCTATAAGTCATTTTGTGTAATTATGGTTTGGTAAAATACCTTACCACCCCCTAAACTTGTCACAGATTATTAGTTACAGTTTTAAACTATTCGTGGTCTTAATTACCCCCCTCAACTAGGCCTTTTGAGAGTCATTACCCCCTGGACGCTGATGTGGCAAATTGTGTGGATGCACTCGCCTGCCACGTGGATTTTTCTGTATATGTTGCATTTTTCTGAAAAATAAATTATATTTTTACCTTTTTAAGTAAGTTACTTTTTTAGATAATTTTTTTTGAATACAATTTATAATAAAACTTGAATAGAACTACATTATTTAGGCTAAGTTTTTTATTTGGCTAGAAATAATAAAGTTTTAGTTAATCTTTTTTTGAATTAACCTGAAAATAAAGATTTATACAATTGAAATAAATAGTCAAGGCATCTAAAAAGTTATAAAAATACATGGTTTGAAATTAATTATTTTGGCTATAATTTTTTATATAGCCCTAAATTACACAGTTGAAATAAATAGTCATTGTATCCAAAGAAGAGATAAAAGGAGTGTACAATTGCAAAAAATAACTTACTTTATAGATACATTTTTAGAGCAATAAAAAAAAGGGCAGCCCGGTGCACTAAGCTACCGCTATGCGCGGGGGAAGGGGGAAGGGCCGGACCACAACGGTCTATCGTACGGAGCCTTACCCTGTATTTCTGCAATAAGTATTTTATTAGAGCAATAAGTATGTTATAAATAAGAAGTTATTTCTTGCAATTTTTCACTCTTTTTATTTCTTCTTTTGATGCAATGAATATTTATTTCAACTGTGTATTTTTACTTTTTCAGGTAAAATATATAAAAGTATATTTTTAGAGCACCATAATGCTATATAAAAAATTATAGTAAAAATAATTAATTTCAAACTATGTATTTTTATAACTTTTTAGATGCCTTGACTATTTATAATTGTATAAATCTTTATTTTCAGGTTAAATTAAAAAAAAGATTAACTAAAACTTTATTATTTTTAGCCAAATAAAATTTTTTAGCCTAAATAATGTAGTTCTATCCGTTATTATAAATTGTATTCGAAAAAAATTATCTAAAAAAATAACCTACTTAAAAAGGTAAAAATATATTTTATTTTTCAAAAAAATGCCTATTATACAGAAAAATCTACGTGGCAGGCGAGTGCACCCACACAATTTGCCACATCAGCGTCCAGGAAGGTAATAACTCTCAAAAGGCCTAATTAAAGGGGGTAATTAAGACCACAAATAGTTTAAGGCTGTAACTAATAATCCGTGACAAGTTTAAGGGGGGGGGGGGGGGTGATAAGGTATTTTGCCTTATGGTTTCTATTCATTTGTGCAAAAATAAAAAATAATTATACTTTCTTCCATGATCAACAAAGTTTGCCAACATGAAACACGTCAAGAATTCGCTTTTTAGTGGTCCAATTCAACTTTGCAATTCATTAGTGGGCTTTTATAAATTATCAAGCCATAAATAGTAAAAATGCCGTGTACTAGCCACTAATTAAGGGGGTCTTCAATTTTTATCCACTAATTATAATGCTCAGCAAAAATAGCCACTACTAATAGGAAAAAGATAGTTTTACCCTTTCTTCAATGGTTATATTCCCAAACCCTTCTGCAAAAAGAAAGAAGCGATGAAGGTGAAGTATATATCAAGCGCAGTAATGGTAAATGTGAAAAACCCTTCTTACATTTCATTTGACATATATTAGTGCCGTTGATACCCCAAGCAAGGTTGGTGATGCTTCATAGAATGCAGACATTCGTGGTGAATCAAATCCATCAAAGAATAATATGGATATAGAAGGTATAATGTCGCAGATGCATGATCTTTCTTTTATGCTCGAGACCAATCTATCCATTCCCTCGAAATCCTACAATTCTCTTCTCGGGGATTGTACCTGGGTTTGTTCACTTGGTTAGCCTTCAAGATTTTTGTAATCAAGTTTTGAACTTGAAACTATAAGTTAAAGACTGTCTGTCCTCAACTTTACAAAAGTTAAGTACAGGAGTCCTTAAGTTTGACATGCAAGTTCAAAAGATAAGGACAGGGAGTCCTTAACTTATAGCTTCAAGTTCAAAATTTAAGGACAGGCAGTCCTTAAGTTATTGTTTCAAGTTCAAAACTTAAGGACTTTCTGTCCTTAACTTTGAGTTTCAGGTTCAAAAGTTAAGGACATGCAGTCCTTAACTTATAGTTTCAAGTTCAAAACTTAAGGACAGGCAGTCCTTAAGTTATTGTTTCAAGTTCAAAACTTAAGGACTGTCTGTCCTTAGCTTTGAGTTTCAAGTTTAAAAGTTAAGGACAGGAGTCCTTAAGTTTGACTTGCAGATTAAAAAGTTATGGAAAGACAGTCCTTAAGTTTGAATAATACGTTCAAAAGTTAAGGACAGGCAGTCCTTAACTTTGAGTTCAAAGTTCAAACGTTAAGAACAGGAGTCCTTAAGTTTGAAATGCAGGTTCAAAAGTTAAAGTCAGGCAGTCCTTAAGTTTGAATTACACGTTCAAAAGTTCAGGACAGGGAGTCCTTAACTTTGTGTTTAAAGTTACCTCATTTTCTTTGTTGCTCCAATGGGACTTGAAAAGCTTCTCGTTTACACAAAGAATTATTACAAGAATCCAACTGTTTACATCACAGAGTGTGGTAAGCAAAAAATTTAATTTATTGAACTTTTACATATATATATATATATATATATATATATATATATNAATTACACGTCCAAAGTTACAGGACACGGAGTCCGTTAACTTTGTGTTTAAGTTACCTTCATTTCTTGTTGCTCCAATGGACGTTGAAAGACTTCTCGTTTACACAAGAATTATTACAAGAATCCAACTGTTTACATCACAGAGTGTGGTAAGACTAAAAATTTAATTTATTGTAACTTTACTATATATATATATATATATAGAGAGAGAGAGAGAGAGAGAGATATTTTAAATCATGACTTTAGTGTTTACTGAATATCGTCTCTGATTTTCATCCTAATTTGAAACTCGTTTGACATTGTCATCAGGAATGGGTGAGTCTGATATTAATAAAGTAGCAAAAGGTGTCAATGATGCTCAGAAGGTTGATTCTACCAACGCCATATTAAGGCTCTTTATCCGTGTCTACCAAAGACTAAAGACAGGTATAAGTTATAGCAGAAGGGTATTTTCGTCCAGTCAGGTATAAGTTTATTAAACTAATGGCTAAAGACTAAAGACATTTAAAATACTGGCTTTAAAATAAAGACAGGTGTTGTTAGTGGCTATTTGTGCACATCGCCCCCATAAATAAGCAGTCCGATTGACCAAAATATCAATTGGTCATTAGCACTCGAGCAAAAACAAAATACCAAAAACCACAAATATGATTGGTTCAACTAAGTTATACAAGACGATTTATTAAACTTATTCATGATTATGAACTGGACAAGTTTCCTCAATAGATTCATCTCCACTTTTCATTAGTATGTTAATTAGTTTTAAACAAATCGCCAGGTTGGATCCTTTGATCGTTCCTATTATTCTCTTTTGTCTGACAAAATCAAGTATTTGACATTTACTCCTACATAGTTTTCTTAGTTTCTTTCATCTCATCCATGATTGTGGTGATATTCGATAATGATGGAATTTGGAAGAAAAATTTAACATTGTCACATCAGAAGCCAGTGGTCTTCGTTTGGCAGTTACCATTAAATCAAACATATTCCAATAGTATAATATTTGCTTTATCCTAGATTAACACACCAAAAATATCCTATATCGGTGTCAACTATCTCCTGCTGTACAATTGTTGAGTTGGTTACATAAATAAAATACTAAACAGACTGTTTTACATTAAGAGCAGGTTGTTGGATTCACCTATGATTAATGCCATTGCTATCAAAGTTAGATTAATAAATCTATATAATTACTTGTCTTAACTGAACCAGGAGGTCAGAATGACTAAGGCCTCATTTGTTTTTTTTTAAGATTATGAAGTCTGAATCTGAATAACCGTCTGAATATCAAGATGTGTATTAAGATTAAAATATCTGAATCTGAATATACATTTAAGTGTTAAGATGTGTATTAAGATCTAAATACTAAATGATTAAGTCTGTTTGATTTTTAACATTTGAATGTATAAAATTTACCTTTATTTGAAAATTAACAAACATAAATTTCAAATAAAATACTAATTAATCTAATATTCCATCAATAAAATATATAGCTTATTAAAATATGATAGTTGTTGGTGGTGATGACTAATGGTAGTGCTTGTGAATGCCGACTAGAAGCGGTGGTTGGTGGTAGATTTGATTGATGGTGGTATAGTTTAGGGTAGCAGCTAGTGGTGATTGATAGTGGTAGCTATTATGATTGAGGATGGTGGTGGTGGGTGGTGATAGTTAATAATGGCGGCTGGTGGTGGTGGTAGTTGTGATTAAGGAAGATGGTGGTGGGTGGTATTAGTTTATAATGATGGACAGTGCTAGCTATGGTTGTTGATGGTGATGTGGTGGTTATGTCACGACCCTAAACTTAAACTCGGTCGTGATGGCGCCTCTCGTGAAGACAAGGCCAGCCGACACACTTCCAATTCACTTTAACAGTTGAAATAATAAAACTCAAGTCTTTAATAGGAATAAAATCCCAAAATAACAGTATAAGTTGCGGAAATAAAACCAACACAGCCCGACATCGGAGTGTCACCAGTCATGAGCATCTAAAACGAAAATAAAAGTCTAAAGTCTAATCCACTACTACATAACTGAATCAAGAAACTAAGATAGAGGGAGAATGCACTGGGCTGCGAATCGCCAAGCAGCTACCTAGTAAATCTCCGAAGACCTGCTGGAACTATCAACTCTCAGGTGCAGGACCTGTAGCGCCCGAATCTGCACACAGGGGTGCAGGGAGTAAAGTGAGTACTCCAACTCAATGAGTAATAAAAATAAATGAAGATTGGGTAATATAAAACCACGTAAGGCACAACATTAAGCTAAAATGAGGCATAGCAAAATCAGTAAATATAATTAAGCAGTGAAATCTCATAAACATCCTTTAAACAGTTAAACAATATACAGGGAAAACAACTAAAAGTAAACACATAATAACTGCCCCTCGAGTACAGTAACAACAGAATCAGTCCCTCGGGCAATGTCACAGAAAAATACCAGCCCCTCGGGCTATATGTCATATCACAATGGGTACCCGCGCTCACTGGGGGTGTACAGACTCCGGGAGGGGCCCCTTACGGGCCAAGAGCAATATCAAGCCATCTCGTGGCATCATAAACATGCTCTCGGCCTCATATCAATCTCAGACCACCTCGTGGCTTACAATCTCAGGCCCTCGGCCTCATTAGTATAATCAATATATCACTGCTGCGGCGTGCAGCCTGATCCAATGTATCCTCACAACACAGGCCCTCGGCCTTACTCAGTCAGAATCTCATAAGCCCCTCGGGCATCAATACATGAAGCTCAGCTCAAAATATCTTTAAAAATATCGTTTAATGTGTTTAAAACAGAATAACATAGCTGAGTTTTGAAAATAGTGAAAATATAGCATGACTGAGCATCAATATGAAATCAACAGTGAGGAAAAATATCATTTAAAATCCCCTAAGGGTTCAAAGAGGTTGGCACGAAGCCCACATATGGCATTTAGCCCAACATATAATAACATCAAATAATTAATTATCAAATATGCAGTAAAATAGTCATTTGGGATGGACTACGTCACAATCCCTAACGGTGCACGACCCCACGCTCGCCATCTAGCGTGTGTCTCACCTCAACATAGCCGAACGCTGTGAAATTCCGGGGTTTCATACCCTCAGGACAATATTTAAAATCATTACTCACCTCGAACTAGCCCGAAAAGCTACTCTGCAACACGCTTGCCTCTCGAACCAACTTCCGAGTGCTCCAAATCTACCAAGTTCAGATTTATTTTATCATCAAATTATGCTAAACGAATGAATTCCAATGGAAAAAAACATCGATTTTAAGCACAAAACCCGAAATCAGTCAAAACCCGACCCCCGGGCCCGCGTCCTGGAACTGGACAAACTTTATACCAAAATTTTTTTCATCATCTCACGAGTCCATACATATAAAGAATTCGAAAATCGGAGTTCATTTGACCCCTCAAATCATCCCTAGAAGGTCTCATAATCTCGGCCCTAACTCCAGCTTTTTCTACTGATTTTCATGAATTAAACACTGATATTTTGTTCCTTAATCACAAATAATCGAGTTTTAGGGCCCAAAATCCTTGCCTCAATGAAGAACAATAATTTTCTCTCTTAAAAATCGCCCAAAGCTCCAAAATTCAAGTTAAAAGTGAAGAAACCCTCTGAAAATCGCGAAGGAGGAATTAATATATTCTGTCCAGACATTTCCGCATCTGCAGTCATTTTACCGCATCTGTGGTTCTTGATCCGCTTCTACGGAAATCACTTAAGCTCCCCATTTCCCGCATCTGCGATTCCACACCCGCATCTGCGACATCGCAGATGCGGTCCTCCTAGCCGCTTCTGCGGTTTCCTGACAAACGTACCTCTGGCCGCTTCTGCGGCCCCTATTTCGCATATGCAGCGCCGCACCTGCGGTCCCCTATCCGGAGGTGCAGAAATACCAGAAGCAGCGAAAAAAATACTGCAGTTGCATCAAGCTTTCAACTCCCCATCAACCATCCGAAATCACCCCGAGGCCCCCCGGGACCTCAACCAAAAGCACAAACATATTCCATAGCCTTATTCAAACTTGTACCAATCTTCAAAACACCTCAAACAACATCAAAATCATCAAAACTCATCGAATTCAAGCCTAAGGTTCTAAATTCTTCCGCATTCCACTTTTGATCAAAAATCCAACCAAACCACGTCCAAATGACCTGAAATTTTGCACGCACATCCCAAATGACATAACAAAGCTACCGCAACTTCCGGAATCCCATTCCGACCTCTATATCAAAATCTCACCTATCAACCGGAAAACGCCAAAAACTCAATTCCGCCAATTCAAGCCTAAATCTACTCCGGACCTCCAAAACACATTTGGATCACGCTCCTAAGTCCTAAATCACCTAACGCAGTTAACCAAATCATAAAAATTCCAATCCGAGATCATTTACAAACAAGTCAAAAACTTGGTCAAACCTTTCAAATTTCAAGCTTCAAACTGAGAACTGTTCTTCCAAATTCATTCCGATTGCCCTGAAAGCAAAACCAACGATTTACATAAGTCATAATGCATAATACGGGGCTAGACATGCCCGAGAACTGGCGAGCAAAGTGCAAAAGCTCAAAACGACCGGTCGGGTCGTTACATCCTCCCCCATTTAAACATACGTTCGTCCTCGAACGTGCCCAGAGTTGTTCCAAAAGCCAATCAATCGCTGAATAACCTTACCATGAACATACCCGGGGGTCATCCCACGTCACCCTATCTCATATAGGTCTGATAACACAATGTAACTGAAATTTTACAATCAACCTAGCCCATAAACCTTAGAACCACATTTCCACTTCTGAAGTCATCTACAAGATTAGAAGCTCACATTTATACTCTGAATAAGCCCGAACAAGCTGTAATAACCCATGCCTGCAACCTCAGGTGTAATTACATGACATACCGCATAACTCAAACACTTGTAGCGATAACCTCTAATCACAACAGTTACTCCAAACATCCGAATTTCGATAATAAGCCTTTTGTCAAATAAAGCCTCATTCCAACACTTTCTTATACTGCCATTGATAAATGAAACACATAAGAAGTCATAACCACTCTTCAGATCAACCATTCGTGAAGCCACTTCTCCTTTAGCAAGGACCATAGCAAATTTCTGAGCCGAACATCGATATTATCCTTCCAACACGCTGAAATTGAATCCGTTTGTATTCATTCTAGATCCTAAAAATCTCATCTAATTCCAATACAACTACTTTGGTGACATGACACGTCAATACAATCTAAAGCCACAACTCGCACAATCCGCGCACCAATAAGCAACAATCTGAACGTACTCAAATCATGAAAATGACTCAAATGAGAGAGCTGTACCGCAAGCTCACCAGTACCACCACACCAAATGCTGAGAACGCGTCACACCTCGTAGAAACAGAATACAGGAATCTATCCTGAAGGATCATACCTCCACATAACTTCGCTGAAATGCGCGACCCTATCCAAACACCGGTCCGCATGAAACACCTCAAGTCACTATGCTCAAGATCAACAACCACGTGCGATTGATGTCTAGAACCAAAGCAAATCATCATGACCATAGCGAAGCAATTGGCATAACACTATACAAACCCGAAAGGAAACAACCGATACGCCATCTGCCGAGCAATACCCAATACTCTTCCGGCTCGAATTCCACTGAGAGGCCCCAATAAAACGCGCCATATGTGCCTATAACCGACAATCCTAATGCCTCACATTACGGAAAGATAACTCATAGATCTCCCCAGATCACTAACAAGCTCAATAACAATCGAATCAACACATCCCTCACCAATAGCAACTCAAGTCAACAAAACCGTCTCGATGCAGAACACACATCCATATAGGTCTACTAATGAACCCTTTATCAAGGAGGTCCTGAAGCTGTTCCTTCAACTCCTTTAACCCCGCCGGTGTCATATGCTATGGTGCCCGACACCAAATCAATACCAAAATCAACAACCTCGTCCGGCGACATGCCCGGCTACAAGAAACACAGCCGAAAAGTCCCTCACCACCGACACTGAATCAATGGTAGGAGTATCTGTACTGACATCCATCACGAAGGCCCAAATAAGGAAGACAATCCTTCCCAGCCATCTGCTGGGTCTTCGAAATACAAAACCACCCTACTAAGAACATAATCCGTCGAACCTCGCCACTCAATCCATGGCATTCCCGGCATAGCCAATATCGCCGCCTTAGCGCAATAGCCTAGAGTGGCACAATACTGAGACAACCAGTCCATACCCAATATCACATCCATAATCTAACATACCAAGCAACAAAGGATCAACTCAGGTCTCCAAACCTCCAATAGTTACTGTCGACGCCCCCTTTTTCTAAAGCAAAATCGGGTTTACGACATTTGGGAAGACAACTCTATTCCCGTTTGGGAATTGGGTTTTTGGATTTGAAGAGTCGCCACCTAATGATTAAGTGCATTAGGACACTAAGGGTTTTGAATTTGAAAACCAGAGTTCGGGTAAGGGCTAAAAATTATCTCGAGGGGAAGGTGTTAGGCACCCCTCAAGATCCACTAGTGTGGTTCCCGGCCATGCTATGTTGTGACTTTATAAATAATCAATCAAGGCTCAAATAAGGACTTGCAATTAAATTGAAACTTGTGAAAGTAAGTAGAAAGAGAGCAGAGATTTAAAAGGTCTAAACAATTCTAAAGAGAGCAAACAAAGACAAACAAAGGAAAAGGGATCCTAGGTTTATGATTAATATGGATCACTTCAATGCAATACCCAGCAATCACTCCTCAAAGAGGGGTCGCACGTGATATTAGCGCATCGGTCATCATCTCCATATTCTACCCTTCCCACCCCTTAAAGGTTATTTAAACGTGTGGATTGGTCAAGAATGCTTATTGCGTGCTATTACCCGTCCCGTCCTATAAGTCCTAGAGGGTATTTAGGACCACTATTCCTACAAGGTAAGGTCTAGGCTGAACCCTTAGGTTTAAAGGACAAAATGCTAGGCGACATACATAACAAGTAGGACTACACATAAAGGAACCATACAAGGGCAAATAAGAGGCTCACAGATCCCTCACAAGTAAACATGTAATTAGCACGCCTCAAACACATTTAAGGTCTTAAAAGAACGCGAGTTTAAAGATTAGTTTTAGTAGAAGGTTTAACCACAATTGAATGATCCAAAGAGTGTTTGACTTGCAGAAATACAACTAAGAAAACAGTCGAGTAAGTAAAGGTGAGGGAACTGTTAAAACATCGTTTAAAAAAAAGGATTTGAAAATACAATAGTTTAAGTAAACAAGTATCAAAATAACGTGATCCTAGGCGGAAAGGTACCAGTAATTTAAAAGCTTAATAGAGCACGAATCAGGAAATTAGTGAGAGCATATAAATACGAAACAGGTTTCCAGATAAAGAGATTTTCAGTAAAAGAGTGGACTTCAGAGAGACGGATAAAAGAGTTGGGAAAGTTAAAAGGTTGAGTAGCTTGAAACTAGTAAAACAAAATCAATCATCTTTATTATTATTGGGCCTAAAGCTTGCCTAGGCGATGTATGTATTGCCTTCTTGTCTTAAAAAAAAAGTGGTGAACATGCATATTGATTCCAGTTTTAAAGAGAAGACACAGCCAAACAAACTTGTGTTGTTAAATTAAACAGCTAGTGAGGCGTTCAGCAATTGCAACCCTAAATAACATGATGTCTAATGCACATAAAGCTCCTAAAGCATGGTCTCTAAATGCGGTAGTAGTTTCATAACAGTTATTTGTTGATTACTAACTGATCGCAAAGTGAGTATAACAATCTGAAAGTAAAGAGCCTAAAACAGGATATCTAGGTATAAGATGCATGTCCTACGCATGGCTTCTATTGCACAAATTGGTAAGTAAAACCCTATAGACATGTTTTCTACCCATTAATTAAACTAAGCATGCATAATCCCTCCCAATTTTACTATAACCCCAATCAGTTGTTTACAAATTATTACAAACCACGATAGCTAAATTACATAATAAAAAAAAAAATAAGAAGCTACTCTATAGGGAGCCTTCAACCAGGCCCAATCTTCCAACCTCACTTCTTTCGAGTTTCACAGCCTTGACCATGGTTTGGGTGCGGCAAAGCTCCCTAAGGGCCTAATGGGGGTCCTTGGCCAATACCAGCACCCAAACATTACAAAAATATTTGAACAAGTGCAGTGTGGAATTACCAGCCTTGTGCATCAAAGTTCAATGGGTACTCAAAGGTGCCCAAGGCAATGCTTACACGAAGGGGGGTAGAACCTAAACTCTAGGAGTAGTGAGAGTGATAGAAATTTCTTTAAAGAAATTGAGTTGAAAAGCAGTTTAAAAAAGAATGATCCATGTAGAACCAGCTTTGAAAGAAAAACAATGGGACAGTTTTGACAAAACTCAGAACCAAAATACCTCATATAGTTCCGGGCAGTAGACACAAACAGGGAAAAGGGGAATGGGGTAAATAGTTCACATGTAACAACACAGTTGCACCTACAGTTAACAGGTTTCAACCAAAAGGGCTCATGATCACATGCTGAGAATGTACTGGGGCTAGGGAGTAGGAGAGAACATGCATTAAGCAAACCAATAGGTATGCTGGATAAATAGGAGGATAGTCACACAGGGGGCATGCTAGTTGCAATAAGGACAGCAGAACCATAAGTAAAAGCATAGAAGAAACAAAATAAAGTGCAGCATGTATAAAAGCATATTGTTTTGGATGCTACAAATCAAATAGAGGGCATACCAGTCAAGGATGAGATAGTGTAGAGCAGTAGTGTGCAGGGAAGTAAGCAGTAGTATGCAGACCAAACAATCAACAATGTATAGAGTAGTAGAATAATGGAGCAGCCCCCAAAGATCAATCAGTCTTGGCTTTCAGCCGACTGAGTAATCAGTAATCAACAGGAAAGCGGGAGAGGATGTGTAGAAAATAAGAGAGAACACTGAGTATGCTTATGTGTGTAAGAGAGAGTTCAGAGCAATGAACCCTTTTGTTCTTGTGTATGATGTGCAATGTATCAGTGTGTAATGCAATAGAGAATGGGGGTACTTATAGCTCTCAAATTAAGTGAAAATAAGGTAATACGTATAGACTGATCATAGTTATGGAAATAATACCAATTAGAATCAATTAAAAACTCGAACTCCCTTCAATTAAGGAGTCATAGTTCAAACGGGTACAAATTGTGTCAAATAAGGAAAATTATTATTTGCAAGACTGGTATTTCCATAATAAGAGTAGTAAAAGTATACAGAATATTTCAAGTAAGGAAAGTATAAGGACAACATATTGTGCACACAAATTAGTTCAAAGAATCACGGATGAAATTGAAAATCACAGGGAATCAGTACTAAGTAAGGAGAGCATTTCACAAATAAGGAAGTGATTCAAAAATCAGTGTAAAACTTCTAAGGAAAACATATACAAATTCAGGGATTCAAAGAGATGCACAAAATCAGCAGAATATTTGGTAAACGATGAACAATTAGACCTATAAAACACAATAGGCATGAAAATCAGAGACCCTAAGCAAGAAATCACAGAATCAATAGAAGGTTGGAACCCTAATAGCAAAATTAAAGCATGGAACTCGGAGAGTAACCAGAAGATCACACCAACAAACACATAACACAAACATAAACATAAAATACTCAAAAAATCAGAAGATATAGTGATTTCGAAAGGGTTCAGGAAACCTTAGTTTTAAAAGAAGAACAGAACGTTGAAAACTTGAACACTCGAAAAGATCTAGTAGAGAGTAGTGTAAAACAAAAAAGAATAAGTTAAAAACCGTTTAAAAAGACAAGGTTTTTAAGAAAATTAGGGTTTCGTAATAAATCAATGAGAGGTAAGGAACCTGGCTGTGAAACTCATTAATAATGATGCTCGCAGCACCATCGAACCATAAACCATTGGAGAAAGGTCGGAGACAAACCAGGCAGAGCTTCCGATGACCATCTTGCATGGTGGAGGATTCTGGAGTGTCGAAGATAGAGGGAATCAACAAGACAAGGTTTCACGGTGGCTGGTGGTCGAGAGAGTGTGGCTGGAGGTGGCCGGAGAGGCGGTCGATTCATCGGAGACGAAAGAGAGAACCAGAAGGTTCTAGAGAGAAAGGAGAGCAAGAGTCAGTGTAGAGAGAGAGAGAGACCGTCTCTGAAATGAGGGGTTTGGGGGGTTTGTTGAATTTAATTTTGGAAATAAAACCTGGGCCGTTGATCTCATTTGATTAACGACTCAGATTAGATTAAAGCTGGACCGGGTCATTAAATCGGATATGGGTTGGGTGATTTGAGGACTGGGTCGGGGGTTTTGGGGTATAAATTGGGGGTTCAATTTGTGGTTAAAATTGGAATGTAAAGGGGTTATAATTGAAATGAACGAGGCTAAATGTTAAACAGCCATTTCTTCCCTTTTTATTTTAATAAAAATAGTTAAAATAGTTTTAAAAACCAATTAAAAGCACTAAATTGAGTAATAACATATAAATGTTAATAAAAAAATACTGGGAGCGATTTTGTAATTGTAAAATACTATTAATCGGAAAATAGGCTATAATTGTAATTATAGCAATTTAGCTTTAAAAATACCAAATTGTATAAAATATTCAAAAAATCACCTTAATTATATCTGGGTGTAAATATGAGAATAAGATAAATTATTCACCAAAAATGATAGTCTGGAAATAATTATTGAATTTTGTACTATTAAAATAGACAACAAAGTGATTTTAAAAAATCTTTAAAATAAGGAAAAATACCAAAACTCTTGGGTATGCTTATATATGCATGTACATACTATTTTGAGAATATTTTGAGTATATATAAAAATACATAGGGGAAAATTGGGTATCAACAGCTGCCCCTCTTTATCCGGGAAGGATGAAAGAGTTATCGGGTAAAGATAGGATGGCCAATTTTGACCGAAAGAGGTGATTTGCAAAGAATTTCTTGAGCTGCCTACATATCCCTGATTTTACAGGAATCAGGCCATATGTAGTTCGGGATCCATCGGCGGAGTATGCCAATAGAGTTTCGAAAAGGACGGACGCGATGTTTAGGTTGTAGCTGAAATCTGATAGGCTGCGGGAACTGGAGCGGGATCGCTCCTGTTGAGATGGCCGTTGCTAGCCGGCGTACCTGCAAGGGAGCAATACAACGTATAATGTGCGTAAATTTAAACGCGATGCAAGTTCCCTTTGGACCATGAATGTTGTCATTGGACGGTTGTCGACGTCCTCAGACCATGATGTCCTGGGCCATGAAGCGCATAATAAAGGTTTCGCTGGCTATGAAATGATGCCCTCGGGCTATGATAATGGTGCCTCCGAACCATGATGCCTTTGAAATGCAGGATTTGGCGATATTTCAGCCCATGAAATGCAGGATTTGGCGATATTTCAGCCCATGAAATGCAGGATTTAGCGATATTTCAGCTGATGAAATGCAGGATTTGGCGATATTTTAGCCGATGAAATGCAGGATTTGGCGATATTTCAGCCGATGAAATGCAGGATTTGGCAATATTTCGGCCGATAAAATGCAGGATTTGGCGATATTTCAGCCGATGAAATGCAGAATTTGGCGATATTTCAGCCCATGAAATGCAGGATTTGGCGATATTTCAGCCCATAAAATGCAGGATTTGGCGATATTTCAGCCCATGAAATGCAGGATTTGGCGATATTTAAGCCGATGAATGATTAAATATAAACTGGCGATCTTTCAGCCGATATAGAGATTTAAATGCAGTTGGCGATATTTCAGCCTTGCAGAGATTTGAATAAAGTTGGCGATATTTCAGCCATGCAGGAGGAGACAAAGCTTAGTCTCGGAAGGCAGAAAGGTAGCCTTATGCAATGCAAGAAAAATGCAGGATGGAGGTGGAGCTCAACCTCGGAAGGCAGAAAGGTAGCCTTATACAATGCAGAGAATGCAGATGGAGACAATGCTTAGTCTCGGAAGGCAGAAAAGTAGCCTTATGCAATGCAAGAAAATGCAGATGGAGACAATGCTTAGTCTCGGAAGGCAGAAAAGTAGCCTTATGCAATGCAAGAAAATGCAGATGGAGACAATGCTTAGTCTCGGAAGGCAGAAAAGTAGCCTTATGCAGTGTGCGAAAATAGAGGTGAAGAGTGAAAAAATTTCTTAGCTGAGAGACGATAGCTGCTAGTTGATTGTCATTGTGGCTACTGGGGATGTTGCGTGCGAGTAGCACTTGAAAATGGGTGTGATTCTGGGAGTTGTATTCCTGAAAAGTATGAGTTTGTAACCGTATCCGATGATTTTGTGTCCTGGGGTACTTGCATTCAAAGAAAGATCGTGAGTTTTGTCAAGGGGGAATGTTAGTTCGTCTTCCCGCGGACTGCGCTCGTCCTACTCGGCTCTTTTCATTGGCGTAGCATTGCTGACAAAGTTGTTCTGATAGTATTTTCAAAATAATAATATATGATGTAAATACGTAATAGATAAAATATTTTTAGATGAACCGATGACTGCGACACGGTTCAAGATATCGCAACCTCTTTTGCTCCGGAATTTTGAGGGTCCTCCTCAAAATTCTGCCCCAGTTTACTGGGCCGGTGCGACGGCTGATTGGCGGAGATCAACTTCGGAATTTTGAGGGTCCTCCTCAAAATTCTGCCCCAGTTTCCAATATCGGGGGAAAATGGAAATTTTATTGAATTGTGACCGAACCCATAGGGCTGCCTACGTATCCCCTCTTAAACGGGAATCAGGTCAGGCGTAGTTCAAATTACATCATACAGAAATCATAATGATTACACACAATAGCGTTTGACTGCATCTGAATTAATTGGCTTTGGCCAGACTTCTCCATCCATCTCTGCGAGTATGAGGGCTCCACCGGTTAGAACCCGGTGAACCATGTACGGACCTTGCCAGTTGGGAGAGAATTTCCCTTTGGCTTCATCTTGATGCGGAAAAATCTTTTTCAGTACCAACTGCCCTGGCGCGAACTGTCTTGGTCTGACTCTCTTGTTGAAAGCTCTAGTCATTCTATTCTGATAAAGCTGACCATGGCAAACTGCATTCAGTCTTTTTCCGTCTGTAGCGACTTTTTACCCATTCTGCATCTTTAAGTTTTGCTTCCTGCATAATTCTCAGGGAGGGAATTTCTACCTTGGCTGGGATGACTGCCTCGGTACCGTAAACCAACATATAGGGTGTCGCCCCAGTCGATGTGCGTACTGTGGTACGGTATCCCAATAGAGCAAATGATAGCTTCTCCTGCCACTGCTTGTGTTTTTCTATCATTTTCCTTAGTATCTTTTTGATGTTCTTGTTGGCTGCTTCTACAGCTCCATTCATCTGAGGTCTGTAGGCTGTAGAATTCTTGTGCTTGATCCTGAAGGTTTCACACATTGCTTTCATTAGGTCGTTGTAGAGATTGGAACCATTATCAGTGATGATTGACTCTGGGACGCCGAATCGGCAAATGATACGATTGCGGACAAAGTCTGCCACGACCTTCTTGGTCACTGCCTTATATGATGTTGCTTCAACCCATTTGGTGAAGTAATCAATTGCCACTAGGATGAACCTGTGCCCATTTGATGCGGCAGGCTCGATAGGTCCGATGACATCCATTCCCCAAGCGGCGAACGGTCATGGTGAGCTTGTTGCATTGAGCTCGTTAGGAGGCACCTTTATCATATCTGCATGTATCTGACAATGCTGGCACTTTCGGACATACTGGATGCAGTCTGTCTCCATAGTTATCCAGAAATAACCAGCTCGGAGTATTTTCTTGGCTAAGACAAAAACATTCATATGCGGACCACAGGTCCCTGCATGAACTTCTTCCAACAACCTGGATGCTTCCCTTGCCTCGACATACCTTAGTAATCCCAAATCGGGAGTCCTCCTATACAGGATTCCTCCGCTGTGAAAGAAGTGATTGGATAACCTTCGAAGTGTGCGCTTCTGAGTAGTGTTTGCAAGTTCTGGATACTCTCCTGTTGACAAATATTTCTTAATGTCATGGAACCATGGCTTTCCGTCTGCTTCTTCCTCAACATGAGCACACTAGGCGGGTTGATCCTGGATCTTTACTGGGATGGGATCAATGAAGTTCTTATCCGAATGTTGAATCATGGATGATAGAGTGGCCAATGCATCGGCAAACTCATTCTGTACTCTGGGAACATGTCGGAATTCCCTTTTATCAAATCTCTTCCTCAATTCTTGTATGTGATGCAAATATGGGAGTATCTTGGAGTTCTTGGTTGCGCATTCTTCTCGTACCTGATGTATGAGCAAATCTGAGTCCCCGATCACTAGTAACTCCTGAACGTTAATGTCAATGGCTAGTTTGAGCCCTAAGATGCAGGCTTCGTACTCGGCCATGTTGTTGGTGCACGGGAACCTGAGTTTGGCGGACACCGGATAATGTTGGCCTGTTTCTGATACTAGAACTACTCCTATGCCAACTCCCTTAAAGTTTGCTGCTCCATCGAAAAACATTCTCCAGCCATCATAGGATTCTGCATGTCTTCTCCTACTAAGGAGACCTCCTCGTCAGGAAAACACGTCTTTAGAGGCTCATATTCTCCGCCCACAGGGTTTTCGGCAAGATGATCGGCTAGTTCTTGTCCTTTAATCGCTTTCTGAGTCACGTAGACAATATCAAACTCACTCATCAATATTTGCCATTTGGCCAGTTTGCCCATGGGCATGGGCTTCTAAAAGATATACTTTAGCGGATCCATCCTCGATATGAGATAAGTGGTGTAGGCACAGAAATAATGCCTCAACTTCTGAGCTACCCAAGTCAGAGCACAACACGTGCGTTCTAGTAGGGAATACCGGGCCTCGTACGGGGTGAACTTCTTACTGAGATAGTAGATGGCTTGCTCTTTTCTCCCCGTTTCATCATGTTGTCCCAAAACACAACCAAATGCTCCATCCAGTACTGCAAGGTAGAGTAATAGTGGTCTACCCGGTTCGGGTGGTACCAGGACTGGCGGCATTGACAGGTATTCCTTGATTCTGTCGAATGCTTTCTGACAATCATCAGTACATTTAGTGGCGGCATCCTTCTTCAACATCTTAAAGATTGGTTCGCAAATGACTGTGGACTGGGCTATGAACCGGCTGATGTAGTTGAGTCTCCCCAAGAAACTCATAACCTCTTTCTTGTTCTTTCGCGGTGGCAAGTCTTGAATGGCCTTAACCTTTGATGGATCTAGTTCTATTCCTCATCAACTTACGATGAACCCAAGCAGTTTTTCGGCAGGAACCCCGAATGCGGGATTCAGTTTCAAGTTGTACCTTCTCAATCTGTTGAAGAACTTCCTGAGGTCTTCCATGTGGTCAGTGGCTTTCTTGGATTTGATGATGACATTGTCTACATACACCTCGATCTCTTTGCGCATCATGTCATGGAAAATAGTAGTCATGGCCCTCATGTAGGTGGCCCCAGCATTCTTTAATTCGAACGGCATCATCTTGTAACAATAAATCCCCCACGGTGTAATGAAAGCCGTTTTCTCCGCGTCTTCTTCGTCCATCCATATCTGATGATACCCAGCAAAACAATCGACAAATGACTGCAACTCATGCTTGGCGCAGTTATCAATCAGGATGTGTATGTTCGGCAAGGGGAAGTCATCTTTCGGACTGGCCCGGTTGAGGTCCCGGTAGTCGACACAGACTCTGACCTTCCCGTCCTTCTTTGGCACTGGCACAATGTTGGCCAACCATATTGGATACTCCACTACTCTGAGGACCTTGGCTTTGACTTGTTTGGTAACTTCCTCCTTGATTTTCAAACTCATGTCTAGCTTGAACTTTCTGAGCTTCTGCTTTACCGGCGGACATGTCGGATCTGTTGGCAATTTGTGAGCTACGATAGATGTACTGAGACCGGTCATATCATCATATGACAAGACAAATATGTCCTCATATTCCTTTAGGAACTCCATGTACTCTTTCTTTTCTGATGGTGACAGGTGAACACTGATGCGTGTTTCCTTGACATTCTCTATATCCCCCAAGTTGATGACCTCATTCTCGTCCAGGTTAGACTTAGGTCTATTCTCAAAGTCCTCGACCTCTTTAACGATCTCTTCTGGTATTTCATCTTCTTCTGAGTCTATATCCGTTTGTTGCGTTACCTCGTCGCATGTTACATTCTTCGGTTCATCAAGATAAGTAATAGTAATGCTGTGTAAAGTAAAGTAAATGGCAGAGAAAAGAGAATATAAGAGCGAGATTTATAAAAATTGAAATGCTTTAATAAATGCTGAAAGAATTGTTTTGAACATCGGAGCTCTTTTCAAAATTCAAAGATCAACTAGCGAAAAATAAAAGATAATGCATAATGCTTTGTTCAGCCTTGCTACCCCGAGCTCTCCGGGCCGTGGTGGTTCTGACGGACCAATTGTTGAGGCGCTCTCCTCGGTTCACTGTCTGTATGGAAGGGCCTTCCTCCCCTTCCTCCTCGAGAATGACGTGACAGTCCATTTTGTCATCTTCCAAGAACAGGTTCTTCATTACTGCTAATGCTTCATCTTCCTCTGACCCATATATGATGTCGGCCGGATGGAAATTCTGTTCCAGGCGGGGTATAGGGTGCTCCAGCGGATTGTAAGGGCCGCGCCATGGTGGCGACCAGTTCTGGAATTCTTCCCAAGTATAACCGTACCCTAACCCAAAAGTGGTGTTATGCTTATTCAGTTTGATAGGCTTGGTGATTCCCTGGAGGTTCTTGCCGAGCCCTTTGCCCGGTTCATACCCGCTCCAGTTTAGTATACTCTCTATCTTGTTATCCCACCACTTATCTTTGTCCACGGCGTTGACTCACTCAATCTGGTGGTAGGTTTCTCCTCCTAGTTTGCTTCTTCCTTCAATTGTTGGGATGGTTTGGCGACTGTATATGGGGTTACTCCCGTCACCATGAATAATCACTTCTTGGTGATTCCACTCGAACTTTATTGCCTGGTGCAGGGTTGATGCTACGGCTCTAGCAGGGTGGATCCAAGGTCGTCCTAGTAGTAAGTTGTAGGATGCTGGGATGTCTATTACTTGAAAATCAACATCGAACCAAGTTGGTCCCATTTGCAAACATAGGCTGATTTCCCCAATAGTGGACCTTTGGGAGCCCTCAAAAGCTTTGACGTTGATAGCCCCATCCTTGATTTCATGCAGACTCTTCCCTAATGTTCTAAGGGTCACCAGTGGACAAATGTTGAGGCTGGACCCTCTGTCAATCAAAGTTCTGGTGATGAAATAGTCTTCACATTGCACAGTGATGTGCAACGCTTTGTTGTGGCCTAAACCTTCAAGGGGTAACTCATCCTCGTGGAACGTGATCTTATGACTCTCCAATACCTGCCCGACCATATTTGCCATTTCTCCTCCAGTTATATTGCTGGGTACATACGCCTCGCTTAGTATCTTCATCAGAGCGTTCTTGTGTGTCTCGGAGCTCTGCAGTAGAGCTAGGATGGAGATCTGCGCCGGTGTTTTATTTAATTGGTCGACAACTGAGTATTCTTTTGCCTGTATCTTCCACCAGAGATCATCGGGCCCAGTTTCGATAGGCCGTCCAGAGGCCTGCTTACTTGATTCAACTAAGTGCTCCAGAGTATAAACCCTGCTGGTCCTGGTCATACCCTGCGCTGCAATTGCTTCTCCAGACCTAGTCTTTCCCTTCCTTCTTGCCTCGGCGGTGTAATCCCAAGGTATGGCCTGTGTATGGAACGGCGTTACGGCTGACATTGCCACAGGAATGGGCACTCTCGCTTTGGGAGGCAACACAACAACTTCGAATGGTGCAGGTGCTTTTGGAGACCCAAACTCTACCTAAATCGGCTCTGCGGCCCTTTCAGATGACGGTGTTTCAAACTCGAGAGGAACATACATGTTTACTTCAGCATCCCCAGAGGGCTGGATCTGGACTATAATCGGATTCAGTGTGACGGCTGGTTTCTTAGGCTCGTCACCATCGGCAATTAATCCAATTGACCCCTTGGGGTCCCAATCGTCTTCCACTTCAATCATGTGCACACCACCACCCTTATGATCAGGCAAGGGATTGTTTCGAACGTTGGGAGCAGGTTCCTTGGCAACTATGACTTGTCAATTAGAGCTTGGATTTTGTCTTTCAGAGATCGGCACTCATAAATGGTATGCCCTTTCATGCGGGAATGGTATGCACAGGTTTTATTTGGGTTGACCCACTGGGAAGGATTATCTGGAGTTATGGTGGGGATTGGGGTGACGTAACCAGCAGTTTTGAGCCTTTCATATAGCTGGTCGATTGGCTCGGCGATGGCGGTGTATTGCCTGGGAGGTTTGCGGTCAAAGTTAGGGCGTGGCCTGGGGAAGTTTTGGCGGGCGGGAGGTGATTGGGTAGTGGGCAGTTATAGGCTTGGTAGACGGGTGCAGTTTGGGAATAGTCTTGGTGAGGTAGGTTGATATGTGGGGGAGGGGGTATGGATTGGGTAAGCAGGTGATGGAGTTTGGTGAGAGGGTGGAGGTGCTTGGGTAATTG